>NC_134534.1:122047243-122350274 GCF_050624435.1 Tenrec ecaudatus | reverse complement strand
ATGGACTTCTCCTGAGAATTCTGGGAACTCCTATATTTCCTCCTTGGAGGCAGGAGATACCTTTCTCTCAGCTTGCGATACTTTCTACTTACAAGACACATGGATCTATGCTGATGGCAGTGAGAACTCTGAACCTGGAGGAACCACATGGAGACCCACACCAGTGCTGAGATGCTTCCACCATCAGTGGATCCACAAAACTATCCACTTTCTTTCTGTGTTCAGTGTCATCACATGTGTTTTGTGAGTCTGAAGAGGACTTTATCGATTGTTATTGGACATATGGGCTAATATCAAACTTATGGACTTGATCTGGACTGGGCTGGGATGTTTTCTCAATGTTCAATTGCTGTTGTATATAAAGCTCTTTCTCATATACATATGAGTGTCATGAATTTGTTTCTCTAGTCTACCCGGACTAACACGCCACCCTTTTAATTCTTGCTATGTTTGAGTTCATTGTTGCAGCCACTATGTGAATCTATCTCATTAAATGTCTTTCTTCTTTTCAATGGCATACTGCATTATTGAGCATGATGTAATTTCTAGGCTGTCAGTTCCTCTTAAAGTCTTACAAGTATGGAATGAAGTCTCACCAAGTTCTCTGCTAAGGAGTCTTCTGATTGTATTTTTTCCGAGACATATCTAACCAGGATATAGTTCTTTCTAACCAGGATGTAGTTAATATTCTTCAGCAATACCATAATTAAATGCATCAATTCTTTGGTTTTCCTTATTTATTGTCCATTTTCACTCACTCACTAACATCAAAACAATTATTCCTCTTTGGGTTTCCAAGGCTGTAAATCTTTATTGGAGTAGAAAGCCTCATCTTCTTCCCATGGAGCGCCTGGTGGTTTTGAACAGCTACCCTTGTAGTTAACAACCAAGCCACCATAACGCCTGCTTACACATGAATAAATGAAGGCATCAAAGGTTCATGAAAAAGATTCCATTATCATTTAATTCCATTTTTCCAGAAATATTTTTTAATTCCCTTGGTGTAAGATGATTAAAAATATCATAGCTCAGGCCAGGAGCACCTTAGTATGTAAATTAAAATATTTACACTTTCACATTTTTATGAGGTCTTTAGCAGCCAATTTTCCCAATTCAATATGTTACTTTATTCTGTGGCTTGACAGAACATGACTTTGAGTATGTAATTTGTCTTCCACATGTAAAATGTTGTGTGGTAGGTTTGTGTCAACTTGGTTAGACAATTAGGACCTCATAAACTTCAATGAGAAGCCCTGGTGGTGAACTGGTTACAAATTACACTTTGTTCACATGGTTGGCAGTTCAAAACCACCAGCAGTTCTGAGGGAGAAAGACTGGGCTTTCTACTCCAATAAAGTTAGTCTCAAAAACCCACACAGGGGCTGCTATGAATCAGCATGGACTCGAAGGCAGTGAGTCTGGTTTGGAGTTTGAATCTTCCATGATATTACTTAACACAATGTAATCAACTCCACAAGGGGGAAGACTATGAACAATATCGAAGATTAGAATGGAAATCAACCCCTTTACTCAGATAACAGCCCTGATTCAATTGAATGGATATTTCCCTTGCAGGTATGGCCTTTTCCTATATAAGTAAACACTATGGAAGAGCTTGATTGTTTTTTGCTTGGTCTGGGCCTACATCTAGCTCAACTACTGGTTATTTGCACTTGAACCAATGCCTGCCATATGGTATGTAAATCCTGGCAGTGCTTAGTGGCCTGCCATCTGACTTGCCCACCTTGGATTCGTTAGCTCCTGCAGCCACCCATCTGTAGCCTTTGGACCAATCTTGTTTTCATCAACTGTCACAACTATAGGAGACACGAGGAAGGCTTAACTTAACGTCTGACCCATGGACTCAGAAACTGCCTCAAGTTGGACTTGCCCGCATACTTTGATAACTGCATGAGCCATTTTCTTAATATATATTTCTCTCTTGATACATAAATAAAAGTGACTTGATTTGCTTCTCTAGTGAACAGAGTCTAAGATATTTAACAAAGAATTTTCTGTTCCCCAAAGAAGAGAGAGGGCCAAAAGGCGTCTCCAAAGTCATTCAAAGCTAAGATTGATTATCCTTCTGTGTCATGTCTGAGTTATCACAGAGTAATACATCCTCTTTTAAATGATAGCAGAGTTCTACCTACAAAATGTATGTTGCCAGGAGAGATAACAAATTCTAGCAAAGTAATTGAATTCTGTTAGAAAATAACTACCTATTTAAAAATATTTTAAATTTAGAATTTTAAATTTAGAAACTTAAAGCGAATATTAAAATTCAGAGAGAATATGAGAAATTTAGAGAGAATATTTAAACAAAAGGTGATATTCCAAAATGTTTTATCTTATATTTGGATTAATGAATTATGTTTATATACTAAGTGTGCATATGTGTTTATTACTCTGGATGTGTGAGTATTCATGTGTCTGTACAGGTGTGTGTATGTGTAGGCATTGCATTTCCAAAGCAAATTAAACTAGATTTAAATTTCTAGGAGAAGGTACAGATTGTTAGAATTAGTAGTTGACTGGGAAGTTAATTTCTTGATGTTGTTAATGAAATGTAAGTTTTAACATGTGTAGACACACTGTGCAATAGTTTGGAAGGAATTATAGAGATAATGTAGCTCATTTGACAAATTCTACAGCATCAGATACCAAAACATGAACACAGACCACTGTGTCCCAATATACATTTTAAAACTGTCAAATGAGGTTGATTTGTTCACATAAACATATATGTCTATACTTCCTACCCAGTCTTGCCTCTGTTAAAGCATGGTACAATAAAATACGCAGAAAGAGTGAAAGAACCAGATACAGACAAAATTTTTGCAGCATTTAAGAGTAGAATTAATTTTTAGTTCTTGACCTCAGAAATACCAATGTGGGCGAAAGTACATTTTTAGTCTCTGTTATAAATCTTATATATGATACTGCCTACGGGGAAATTCTGTTGTCTCTAACTAAATGCAAATAGAGTATAACTACCGAGAGAAGTTTGAGCAGGATATAAGGTAATCTATTAAAAGTGATCATACACATCCCCACTCCCAGCCAGTCCTAGGGCTTTGGGACCCGGCTCAAGGAGAGTTCCTCTGGGACATGGGGTACATGGGGTACAGTGAATGATATGACTCTTTGCTGGGCATGCCTATGCAGTAAGGGATGCTGGGCCCTTCCAGGGCTTCCCATATGGGCACCAATAAATTTCTTCCATTTTGCTTAAAAATAAATAAATAAATAAATAAATAAATATATATATATATATATATATATATATATATATATATATATATATAGAGAGAGAGAGAGAGAGAGAGAGAGAGAGAGAAGTGATCATACTGTATTGTCTACCTACAAAAAGGTAATAGCATAATATGTGTTTTGGCAATTTTCTCCACTCTTACATGAATTGAGGTGACATACATCACATAAATAGTAAGTGATAACCAATCTCCACACCAAGATCTTTTCCTCTGAAAAACAATGGGAATATACTCCACTGTGTAAGTTTGGGTAAACTAGGGAACCAAATGCAGAGAAACATATATGTGTAAGAGAGAGTTTTATATAAAGGGTAAGTGTACGTTCAGAAAGCATCCCAACCCCATCCAGTCCAAGCCCATAAGTCCGACTTAGCTCATATGTCCAACACCGATACACAATATATTCCTCAAACTCACAAAACACACACAACAATGCTGAATGCAGGAGGATCACAGGCCAGTGGGTAGAAAGACTTTGAATCCAGTGGCGGCGTAAGCATCTCAGCGCTGGCACGGGTCTCCATACGACTGCTCCAGCACCCAGGGCTGCATCGGGGGAGGTCCATATGGCTTTTCCTCAGGGATATCTTGCAGGAAGTGAGCCTTGCCAACTAAAGCAGGGAACTGGCTAAGGCAGTTGCATCCTGGTCTGACCATCAGAGAGCAAGAGACCCGAGAACCAGAATGGCGAGGTTCACCAAGCCATTTATCTCTCTGCCCATCAATTAATCCCACATGTGTTTATTGAACAGGTTGGGACAATAAAACATTAACTATCTCATCTACCCTATAATTTTGAAAGGGCTGTTATCATGCCATTTGTCTTCATTTGATGGGCTGCTAATTCAAATTATACATTTTTTTCTTAATCTTGTTAACTTGTTACTTTTGAACTATGTGCCCCAACTGAATCCTTAACTATTTTAATAGTTTCATCCTTACAACGATTGTCTATATCCAATGCAGTCTGGCAGAGTAGAAAAAAATTCTTCAAGCTAAAAATAGGTAAATGGCATTGCCTTGTTTTCTGCACATGAATGTAAGGTCATGTGAAATATTAATTTTGAAGCTACCAGTGGTGTAGAAATAGCACCAGAATTGAAGAGAAACAAAGCTCTGTCTCTGATAAATGGTGTGCTGTTGGAAATGTCCTCTAGGCACCTATTTTGTCCTTTAAGGTCACTGTTTTCTCATTTTAAAAAGTGAATATTTTAAGATAAAAAATGAAAAACAATTTCAAAATATTAAACAGCATTCCCATATGGGTATAAATATATCAATATTACTTATTAGAAATGATTTCAAAACATTTACCTGCCAGGTTGGCAATATGCATTATATTATCATTACATATTTTTATATACATGCTTTAATAATTTCCTTAGAGGATCAAGCAAAGATGGTAAACGGGAGGAGTTCTGTAAATTGTCAAGAAAGTGAACACAATCTAATTGGATGGATTCAGAAGTAGCAGGGAGCCTTGACAACTGTCACCTCCGTGTGTTGAAGGGAGCGCAATTCTTTTTAAGAATGGAACATAATAGATCTTCATTAAAACAATTCTATTTGATAAAAATAAACAAAAGAAAGATATGTTTGCTTCTACCTGACTTTAGAGATTTGGAGTGAAACCAAAAACATGCTTATTAATCTACAGCCCCATGAAAGCTCATTCATTTGTTCAATGGTTCTTTCAGCAGATGTGTATTGAGTAAACATAACATAACTAATATTATACTACCTTTTGTGGTAAATTTTTAAGCTTGCTTGTGAGATAATATGAAGCATTGTGTTATCCTCTCTGAAGAATTTGTTTTCTATTAAACTTATTTGGAGTTAGATCTATGTTCTAGTTCATATCAACTCTACTTCTCACTTGTTAACTTCTAGCAAGTTCTTTAGCCTCACTGATGGTAAGTTTGTTCATTTGAAAATATGAAAGAGTTATTATTTGTCTCCTCTAGAGAATTTTTACAAGGCCCAAATGATTTGGCGTGTGACGAGTATAATGAACTTGTACACATCCAAGGCAATTAGGGGCATTTTTTGCTATGGTTCCACCCTGATGTAGAGGCTGATTGTGCAGGTTTATCTCTATCAGTGAGAGGAGAAATTAAAATTCCCTTCATGAAACGTCAAAATGAATACAAACTACCCAATGCATTCTTGGGCAAGTAAAGGAATCAATACTACAGCTGCTAAATTTAGCTAATCACTTATTTTTCTTTCGGTGTGTGTATCTAATTAGGAAGTGAACTGAATGAAATAAAAGGCAACAGGCCTAGATTTGTCTGCCTATGTCCTGTTGAGGGATCATCTCAAATTTAATAGGAAATTCTAACTTAATTGGAAGTTGTCTGCTGACAAAAGAAATTAGATATAAAGAGCCTTCAAAAAGTTTGTGGAAAATTCGACTATCTTTTAATTTAATTTACCCATGCACTTTTTGAAGCTCCTTCATACAGTGCCTGAATCATTTGGACAATGGTGAGAGTGGACATAAAAACTTTGGACAATAAAAATAAAGAGAATAAATAAGGCACTTTTCTTTGTTGTTTAAAATTCATGTAATTCACCACATTTCTCCCTCATTTTCCTAAAAATAAATACCCTATTAATAAAATGTCATTAATAATTAAACAAACAGGTTTAGAATCTCTTTTATTTAAGACAGTATATTAGGTACTTCAAAAAACTATGCTGTTACGTATATATCACGTTGTTTGTACAACTTCTGTCCCTATAATCTCAAAAGGTATACACAAAGACACTTTCAAACTTATAGAGAATCAAACTCAGTCAATCACAAAAGGTCTTTAGCCATTTCTAATTCTCCTGTGATATCACAATATTCCACAGACTTGAGTGCAAACGAATGTGGGACTGGCTAGGAACTGTTACATTATCTTTACCTACTTAGGATTATTGATATATAGATACATCAATAGATTTATAAGGCTGAAAAATACCAGTGGGACAATTAAATGATGCTTCTTCCTTTTCCACAATTTGTCAGTTTGTTTGTTGTACTAAGGTGGTTTGCTCTGATGGTGGAAGCTGTGCCCCTATATTTCAAATAGTCCTCTGGCCAAAAGAGCTTCAGTGGTATAGCCAGAGGAAGCATAGACTAGCAAGAAGGAATAGACTGTCTTTTCATTAGGGAACCTTTATGAAAAACAGCAGAATATTGATAAAGTTCTGAAAGTGGAGCTTCACAGTTGGAAGGATTGGGGACTACCTCGTCCAAGTAGTCAACATTAAAGGAATGGATGGACCAATGCTTTTAGGACATGTATTTGCTGATGGGGACTGTCTCAACTTGAGAAGAAGCAGTTGCAAAAAATAATTAATAATTAAAAGTTATCAAGGGCTAAAATTATGTATATGCACAACTAATCCTTATGCAATCAGCAGTCAAGAAATCAAACACGTATTACAATTGACAAGTCTAATATTCAATATCTATTTAAAGTGTTAATGAGTGAAATTGTCACTTTGAGGACTAAACTGCACCTGATCTAAGCCATGGCATTTCAACTGTCTTATACACATCTGGAAACTGAACGAGGAGTAAGATGACTGGAGAAGCATAATGCATTAGAATGATGATGTTGTGAAATAATTTTGAAAGTACTATGCTGTGTTAGTCCAGGTAGACAAGAGAAACAAATCCATAAAAAGTCATATGTGTATAACAAAGAGGTTTATATATAAGATCAATTAAATAGTGAGAAAATCTCCCAGCCTAGTCCATCCAGATCAAGTCCTTAGGTCCGATATTTTCCCATATGTCCGATATCAATCTATAAAGTCCTCTTCAGACTCACCAAACACGTGCAATGATGCTGAATACAGGAGGGTCACAGGCCAGTAGGTGGGAAGTCTTGGAGATCCAGTGGCATTCTAGCATCTCAGCACTGGCAGGAGTCTCCACATGACTTCTCCAGGTCCAGGATTCTGGCTGCATCAGGGTAGATCCATGTGACTTCTCATCAGGGATTTCTCACAGGAAGTGAGTGTTGCCAGTAGAGAGTCTCCCAGGGAGTGAGTCAAGAGAGAGGAGTGTCTCCCACCTCCAACTAGGAACTACAGGTGTTCCCAGAATTCTCAGGAGAGGACATGCCTTCACAGAGGCCTCACTGGTTATGACCTGATTGACAGACTATACACAACCCCTCTACTCTTAATCCTTTCAAGTCCCAAATTGCTACTAGATTATGTAATGGTCACATACGCATGGCCAGAAGAGCACGCTGATCTGTCTTGGAGGAAGTATAGCCAGAATGCAGTTTAGAAAGGAGGACAGGAGTCTTTGTCTTCTATCTTTCACATGCTATCAGGGGTGACCAATCGCTAGAGAAGGACATCATGCTCCGTAGAGACTCAGTGCAAAAGAGGAAGTTAGACCCTTTGCAAGACGGATTGACAGAGTGGCTTCAACAAAGGACACAAACATTATATATATTAATGAGGATGACAAAGCATAAGCAGTGTTTTCCTTCGGTTATGCAAAGGATCCCCATGACTCAGAGCCAACTTGACAACACCTAATAACAACTCCCTTTCTTGTGTGACCTTTCTTTACATAACCACAACATCTACCTTCTCCTCTATAACTTCTCCTTTTCAGCCTGTGTTCTTGAGTTCTCAGTCCTAAGATAATATCTAAAATATCCTCTGCACTTATGCCTTTGTGAGTCAGTATTAGTCATTTTACAACAGCTGGCAGGAGGGTTTCTCTACCCCCTCCTCCTCCTTGCAGAGCTTCCTAATGGAACAAGCAAATAAACCTAATTTTATTTTGTATCACCAACTACTTAATGTAATAGTGCTTAGTACATCAGGTAACATGAGTATCAAATAGGCAATGAACCATATGGTCCCATGTTTAAGGAAGAATGACAGTCTGCATAATGCCAAGCTGATTACAATCCCCCTTCTGTGCTGTCTCTTTATAATAAAATTTTAAATTGCTCCTACTCAACTCCTGAGAGCCTGGTTAAGGTGAGCCTTTCTGAGGGAATTCATGCTGAAGACGTCAAGAGCCGTTGGAAACTCTCGCCTGTGGCACAGGAAGTTGCAACAAGCTAAATTCCTGTTTGTTCCCCCGTCGATTTTGCCCTCATTTTCTCCCCTGGCCATTCAGTCCCCCTTCCTTTATTCCCACTGGTCTCCACTGATCTGGAACGTTGCCCCGATTGTACAATGTGTGGGGAGTGTTCTACCTGGGCTGGTGTGATAGAGCTCCAGTGCATGGAAGATGTCAAGGCTGGCCTTTCAACCCAGCCTGCCCATTTGGGTGTGTGCTATTTAAGACGGGTAATCACACCCTGTGGCTTTAAAAGGAAAGTGGCTTTGGCAGTGCCAAAGAAAAGAATTTACCAAACACAGCATTGTCTTATCATGGGCCTGTTCCTATAACAATAGAAAGTGTGTGTGTGGGGGGGGGGGGCGTGGGTGTCATTCAGAGGCTGTACCAGGCGTTCTACTCTAGTAAAGGGTTACAGTCCCATAAAACCCACAGGATCAGTTCTATTCTGTCCTACAAGGTCCCTATGAGCCAGAAATGACTCCATGGCAGTGAGGTTTTGGTTATCAGTACTTTGGACGTGTGAAGAGAGACCAGTCTCTGGGAAGAGGACATCATGCTTGGTAAAGGGGAGGAGCAGTAGAAAAGAGGAAACCTCTTGAGATGACGATTGACCTAGTTCTGACAATGGGCTCAGGAAAGGGCAGTGAGTCTCTCTGCTGTGCCATGGGTCACCGTGAGTCAGAACCAATCCGCAGGCACCTGACAGCAACATCAGTAGATGGCAAAGTTTTATGCTGTGTAAGAATCTGATTAATAATGGGGGAAAGATAAGATTGAACTCAATACAGCCCTGGAAGAGGCCCAGGACCTCACTGCACGTCCTCCCCATCTTGCCACAAGCTGCGTAGTATGCGGCCTTTGAATCTCCTAGTTCCTCTGAGAGCAGGCCCGGAGAGCTACTGATTTGGAGTGACAAATCTAATTCTGAAATGCGACTTGTGAAACTGTTCATTTATTTCTAAGGACAGTTGCAAAAGCAATTTGATCAGCCTTGTATTCTGGGTTTACAAATGTGGATAATTTCACGGTCTTCGGGGAGAGGGTCACAGGCTAGCAGCTGCAGCACAATGGAGCCAATGTTACTATGCAGTGTGAGGAGGGTGATGACTGAGTCACGAGGAGGTCAGAAATCCCCACCAGGCTGGAGACAACTGAGGTAACACTAGAAGGGGTTGGGGGTAGGAAGTTTTCAGAGGGGAAAAAAAGAGGAGGTGCAGCTTTTTAATATGACTATCTCATTCCACACTTGGTACAACTCAAAAATTCAGATAAGAAACTTCTACTGTCAATAGATGATGCAATTTCACTATTATTCCTCTAAATCATTTGAGGAAATTCAAATGATGTTATTTTAGGCTATCCAGTACCTTCCTATTAAAAAGATATTGGTAGTTAGTTAATAAAATACACGTCTAATTCTATGTCCCTATTTAAAATTAGCCAATATAATCAGAAGTACCCACATGCCATATGTGACATGGGTTGTAATGCATTATTGTCGTAATGGTGATGATACTGTTCTTTACAGTGTTTCTGTCTTGGACAGATAGTTCTTAGGAAGTTATATACATTTTATTTTCACAAAATATCCATGAGATATGCTATTAATATACATATTTTTAATAATTTAAAACTAAAGCTTAAGAGGTTAAGCCTACACACAGTATCACTAACTAAATGATTGAAAAGCATTCAAATCCAGGACATCTTGACTCCAAAGTCATGTTTAATCTTAAACACCAAATCTGTGAGCCTTTCATTAGCTTCTGATGTATTTTAATGGCCATCTGTGGAACAAATGAGAAATGATGAACCTTTCCTGAATTCACAAAATTTCCTTTTGTTTTCAAAATGAGACTAAAAGTTCATCTAAATTAACATATAGGACATAGAACTGTGTGGAGCAACACATGGTGCATTGTAGCTCATGGTGGAACTGTGCTTACATACACTCATACTTACAGCATCCTCCAGAGTGATGTGTCATTGGAAAAACTGATGATGATGCAAGTGCAGTCACCTTATACTCCAGGGGAAAGACTGTAAATTATTTACTTCTCTGTTTTGATGGGATTTTTGTCTCCATGCCTTTAGTATTCTTGTTGTTTGTTTGTCTTTTGTTTTCTGCTAGTTGGTTTGTTGCTCTGGTTGGGGTAGTTGGTCTTCGGGTGTTTTGAAATTGCCATAATACAAATGCCAAAACCTGAGTCATATATATCACAGGTATAAGCAGATGGATTATGGGCCCCAACAGAACTCTAGTCCCAATCCAAGAACAGGGAGAGCGGATAACATGGCTCTGCTCGATACTCACCGTCATTAAATGATCACTGATGATACGGGTGCTATAGCAAAATGTGGTGAAGAAAGCAGATGGTGTGCTAGTGTGACCCAAAGACGACAGTCACAAAATTCAAGTATGACAAAGGAAAAGCATCAGAGCCTAAATCATGAAACCCAGTTTGTGGAAGGCTGGGGGGGACAGTGGGAGCGTCAAACCCAACTGCAGAGTCCCTAGTCAGATTAAGCTGCGTCTTAAGTCCACAAGATTCTTCTAGGTTCAAGTATTTCTTTCCTGTTTCATGACAAAAATTCTGTCCCTCACCTTTTAAATGTTCATGATGATCTTTTCTTTCTTAAACACACTTTATATTTTATCTTTGTATCATTATTATTCTATTTTTTTCTTTTCGGTGCTTTACTGTTTCTGTTGGCTTTTCCGGTTTGCAAAACAAAGAATGCATAGCAATAATAACTGAGGCAAAGGAGGAAGGGGTGGGGCTCTGGGGGTGAGAGGGTTGGGGAAGCAAACAATGTATGTGGGAAGAGGGAGGGAGAAGTCTCTAGAACTAATGGAGATGGTACAACTCCTTTTAAAAGTGATTTAACCATTGGTGGGGGTGATCGAAAATTGATTGTGGTAATGATTGTATGACTCTTCTTGATGTGATTGCACTATTGAATTGTGTGATATGAGAATGAAGTGTCGCTAATACTGTTAAATATAAAACAAACATATACATATGTACAGTCACACTATTTTTATATCCATAAGAACTATGAAAACAAGACCGAAACCACTGCTGTCAAGTTGATATGGATCATAGCAGCTAGATAGGAGAAAGTAGAACTGTCCCATTGGGTTTCTGGGACTATTAATCTTGACAGGAACAAACATCTCATTTTTCGCTCAGAGAGCAGCTGGACAGTTTGAGAAAGCATATAATTTGTCAAGATACTGATACAAACTTGACCCACTACTCATAAATGAAATTTAGTAATCAATTATTTAGTTGCTTGATATTCTGCATCTGCGATGTCTAAATGACTGATTTAAATTTAATGCAGCACACAATATGCCTGTTTACATATAGACAAAAATATACAAATAAAACAAACCAATCTAGACTAACTAATCCCCATAGAGAAAATAAAAGCATGAAATTGTAGATTATGTAGAAGAAGAAGAGAGAGGGTCAGGTCAGCGACCAGGTTTCCGTGGAAGGAGACCTCTCATTTGCGGCCGTGTTCACAGTGCCAGTCTGTAGACCCTGAAGAACACAAGCATTCATTCGTCAAAGAGGACACTGAATCCGAAATTTCACTGGGATCCATCATTTACAAAATGATGACCAAGAGCGAGGGGAGACGCATTTTGCAGATACATGTTTAGATATGTCCGGAGTGAGGATTTTAGACACTATGAAGAGTGGTAATCACCCTCCCGCTTTACATGTGAGCGAGATGAAGGGCTGTGGGGCGGAAGCTTGCAGTTCAAGGCTCCTGGCTGCACTCGAATCTCACTTATCTTGAATTCTGCTGCAGATACATCATCATATGGCGAAATTTCAAAGCAGGGAACAAACCATACAAAAATCATCACAAATATTGTGCAAAGTGTTCCCAAAATGTCCTCACAGTCTTCAAGCATTTTAATTCTGTTCTCTCCCGTTGTGTTTTCAATTGGTTTGCCTCTCATTATTTTGAGTATACTTACATGTATTATATATCCGTTGAATTTAAATCCAACGTGTATCAACTTTTTTTGTCCTTTACCAAGTTTATATTTCCCCATCATTTTCTTTTGACTTGCTTGGCTATAGAATTATGTTAGCATTTGAATCCATATTAATTCCTTTTTGTGTTTGCTCAGGCATTCCCAAATACTGCAGCAAATTGAGACACTTTTCGTTATCTTTCTCTCCTACTAAATAGCTAAATATTCCTTTTAGGCTATTTCCCTGGATTCATTTAGCTAAGCTTTCCATTGGATGCTATTTTGTTAGTGGTAATCACATTCCACTAATGTTTGAGGGGCATCAGCCAAGCAGCAGGACATTGAACTAAACACATGCACTGACACCCACCCACCCCTAAATTACGTTATTTGGCAATTGGTCTAATTTGTGTCCTAATTCATTCACCCTGAATCTGTTCATGCCCACCCATTACGCGCCTGGTCCTTAAATAATCTGTGCATGTTAAACAGGGGGACGCATTTTGCTGAATAAGCAGATCTGAATAGCTGAAGTGTGATTCTGGATTTTAGGTCAGCTAAACAAAAACCTAACTTTGACGCATTTGACTGGTCACCTCAGTAATTATGTAGTAGGCAGAAATCAGAAAACTAGACAAATTACAGGTTGGCAGTAGTAAAGTTTGATTTCCATTAAATTATTTAAAAAGGAACCCTGGTGGCTCAATGTTTAAATACTCAGGCGACCAGCAGCACCAGACAAGAAAGCATGATAGACAGCCGGGTCTGCTTCTGAAGAGTATAGTCTTAGAAACCATATGGAGTTCTTTTCTGCCCTACATGGTTACTATGAGTTAGAATGGAATGAATAGAAACATTTTGTTTGTTTACTTTTAATTAAAAATTTTGATGAATCTGTATCTAACCTTTATATAACACTTCTCTAGGCAATAATGTGCTAATTATTATTTTTTTCAGTTAGCTTCACAATGACTATGAGTTGTTTTCAAATAATCAATTCACAGGAGAGATATTCTTGCCTATTTAACCTGTTCAAAATGCATACTCCTGATGTTATAGTGGATTGATGTGTTGGATTGCTAACCACAAGGTCAGCAGTCTGAATCCACAAGTTGCTCTGTAGGAGAAAGACCAGGTTACACTGGGAGTAGCTTTAGCTGGACATATAAGGTCACTATGAGTCAGAATTAACTTCAAACCAGACAATTTTAATATGACAGTTCGCCCCCTCCCAAAAAACAAATGTTGAGAAACTCTTCGTTCTGGCGAAACATAGCAAAATTATATTAATTTGTGCTACAAATTTGACATCACTTCATGTAGGTTTTCATTGTTGCTTACTTTCCCTCCTAACCCGCACTACACTGCTAATCTGCATTTGTACGCATTGCTCCCATGTTAGCTAAAATGGGTATCCAAAGAACTAGGAGAGAAGCTAAGAAATTGGAATGAATATTCCTGCCACATTTTCTTTGTGAATCAGTTAAATATTTAGAAACTCCCTAGAAGGATTCGTATTATCATAATAATGAAAAAAGATTTATTACAGTGTTTTATGCAACCTTTAACCTCATTATTGGAACTGTATACAATGGTGATTAAGATGAGTTTAATCTCTGAGGTTTTCATAGAGATTTGAAAGTATTTCTTGGCATCAATTTGTATAAGACATTGTATTACATCATTGTACTACACTGGATTCTATCTACAGAAATCCAGTGACACTCACTTATATATGAGAAAGAGCTCTGCATCAAGAAGGCATTCCAGCACAGTCCAACTGTAGTCCATAAATCTGAGGCTCATCTATAAGTCCCTCTTCAGACCCACTTAGCTGCATGCCAGGGTAGTAAATGTTGAACCAGGCAGCAGAAAGAACATATAGTGTTGCATGGACCCAAGGTTGGAAACGTGGCAGCACATCAGCAACTCTCAGATTTGTATGGCCAGCCAGCAGGAAAGCAGAGAGGCAGAGAGAGAAAGAAGGAGGTTCTCAGATCTCTTGTCTTCCCCCACAACCCAGCTTATAACTGCTTGGATTCAACCTGTACTCTTTCAGACATCATTAAGTTGACATAAAACCACACACCTACCACAGGCACTGTTCCAAAACCCACTGCCACTGAGTCAATGCTGATTCATAGTGATCTTTTCTATCGTTTCCAAGAGTGGTGGATATATAATCATTTATCTATTTAAGGATTAAGAGTGTAGAGGTGGAGTCTAGCTTGTCAATCATTGTATAGCCAATGAGGTCTCTGTGTGGGCATTGTCTTCCCCTGAGGATGCTGGAAATCCATGTATTTCCTCCTTGGAGTCAGGGAACTCAGTTCACTCCCCGAGAGACGCTTACTGACAATACATATGGCACTTTGCTGGTAGATCGTGTGGCCTGAGAATGGGAGGAGCAACAGTGAAATCTCTGCTAGCGCTAAGACATATCTACTGCCACTGGGTCCACAAGACTTTCCACCCCCTGGCTTGTGATCTTCCTGCATTTGGCGTCATTGAATGTGATCCGTGAGTCTGAAGAGGACTTTATAGATTGTTATTGGACATATAGGCTAATATCAGACTTCTGGACTTGATCTGGACTGGCTTGGGATGCTGTCTCAGTATTCAACTAGTCTTGTATGTAACACTCTTTCCTACACATAGGAGCATGACCATTAATTTGTTTCTCCTGTCTACCCAGACTAACACACCAAGGTTGTAAATCTTTATCAGACTAGACAGTCTCCCTTGAGGTGTGACTGGTGATACTGAATCATCAGCTTTGTGGTTTGCAGCCCAATACATACTTGAAAGCACACCATCTAACTAGCAAACATGTACTTTATAACAGTATTCTTTATACCCTGAAGAAAGTGATTCTCAACCTGTGGGCCGTGACCCCTTTGGGTGTCGAATGACCTTTTCACAGGGGTCACTCAATTCGTAACAGTAGCACAATGACAGTTATGAAGTAGCAATGAAAATTATTTTATGGCTGGGGGTCACCACAACATGAGGAACTGTATTAAAGGGTCATGACATCAGAAAGGTTGAGAACCACTGCCCTAAAGTATGCTTTCAAAAAACCCCAAATTATTATGTGATTAATTGAGAGTGTTAGTTAATTAATATGTTAATAAGAAATATAGATTCTTATCCAGAAAGAAAAGTCTAAAGACTCATGAATATGTGCCTCATAAAACATTTACCATTTTGCACATGCAGATTATAGAGCGTCTTGTAGAATACTAAAGGGTAAAGAATACTAGCTATCGTTTGGGCCCACCTACTATCCTGCAGGCTTTCTATTAAACAGCACACACACACATGCATGCATGCAAAGGGCTTCAAAAGTTCCTGGGGGAAAAATGAATAAAAAGAATAGAATCTTCCACAGATTATGTATGTAAATATATGTTACATAGAGGTAATTCATACAAGACCTATTATATATTTAGGAATTTCTTCTGTAGTTTCTTGAATTTTCTCATGTTTTCCCTGTTTGCCAAAGATAATGTACATCATTTAGCCTCAATTCATGTTCTGTAGCCTGTTCAACCATATCTCTCTCAAGACAGCCTTCGGTTGGCACTCTTTGAATTGCTCTAATTATGTATTACTCCGGTGAACTTGTAAGGCCTAATGAATTAGATTTCCTGAAATGATGGCTGGCATCTTTGATTGTGGCTCAGCTAGGGGCATGCGGTGCTGTCTGTGTCTGAGTGGCAGCAGGAGATGTCAGGTTACAAGCAGGGGAAGAGAAAGGGCACATCTTACTTTAGTTTAAATCGGAAGACTTTGATATATGCTTCTTTGTAGACCATGACAGTCATGTTTGGTACCTTATTAAAACAAGGAATTTTTTAAGATAGCTTCTCAAATGAAATTCATATTACCATAGATATTTTACCTTTACTATAATAATCAGGGGCAGAAACCATTAAAATATAAATCAATATTTTGTCTAAAATGAATTGTAATGGGAAATGTAAATAGTGAAGAGTCAGAATTCATACATACTTTATATAACTTATACTATTTTGTATCTAATTCAATACAATCTATTTTACATTTTTCAAATATCAGTAAATTTAGACAGTTAATTAAAATTTCATGATTTCCACTATTATCTTTAGAAAGAACTCGAGGCAATACTCCAGTTTGGGTATAATATAGCAATATTGCTCTAGTTTTAGCAACAAGAATTTATAATTGCCTAGTGTCCTAATTTTTCTTAATTTAGGCTATATTTTATGCCAAACAAACAAAAAGGTTCTTCTTATATCTTAGAAATTTACATATATAGATATGTTTTCTGTGTGGAGATAGACAAAATATATGTGAGAGTAATTACAGTGTTAAAATACATATGTATGTTAATCTTTATCATAAGAGCCCTGGTGGCCTAGTGGTTACAGGTTGGCCTGCTAACCACAAGGTCAGCAGTTTGAAACCACCATTTGCTCCTGGAAGAAGCATGGGCTTTCTACTCGTTAAGAGTTAGTCTCTGAAACTCACAAGGGCAGTTCTACCCTGTTCTATAGGGTCACTATGAGTTGCATTGACTCAACAACAGTGAGTGTTTTGAAAATCGACTTATTTTCAAAGGACCCTAATTGGTACAAATTGGTAAGCCTTCAACTACTAATCAAAAGATTACCAACCAAACACATCCTGCAGTTCTGTAAAGAGAAATGGCTGGCAATCTGCTTCTACAAGGTTTAAAGCCTAGACAATCTTCTGAAGTAGTCTTCCGTTGTCACATGTGATTTCTAAGAGTCAGAATCAACCACACGGTACCCAGCAACAGTGCATCAACAATGATATATTTATAGTTTAGAATAAACAGACATCACAGCAGACAGGCCAGCAAGGCACAAGATAAAACATCTCCCATGAGTCATATATAGTTGCTGAGAATGTCACAAACCTTTGACAGACAGGTTCCAGAGAAAGAACCGTAAGTAAATTTTGTGTGACTTAGTGCCTTGCTAATGTTTTATCCTCACCAGCCCATCAAGTAGAAGACAAAGGTATGACATTAGGGGAGCTAGTAGCACATTTGTGACTCTTATTTTCTCTTTATGATCGCTATCTTTCTGACAGTCAGAAGATGGAAATGTTGGAAGTCATTTGATCCACACCGTTTGCCTCAAATTTATCAGTAAACTTTGAAATGTTTGCATGCATTGCTTGCTCGTTTTTTGGCACATTCAATTTGTTCATGCCACGATAAACTCTACTAATGTCACTTGACATTACATAGTTTACACTTCTGAATTTTTACCTTTTTTATGCCAATAGTATAATTTGAGGAATAATGTAGTTCATTGCAAATTTTATTATTTTCCTATCAGTTCAATGCCCATCCTACATCTATTCATGAAAATGCCTTTAAATTCTAATTTTTATATAGCATTTAAAATACAGATATCGAGGTTAAGATTTAGTCATCTGAATAAAACACCTTTAAGCATTGGTGCTCTCTTTAAAGCTTTGCTGAATTGAAGATCAATTCAATTATAAGAAGAGTTTAGTTATTTTGATTAAATGGGTTTATGAGAATAAATATTTGAGAAACTAGGTGTTATCTATTCCAAAGACTGTCTCTTGGTCCTTATACAGAAGTCCTTTCAGTATAATTAAGTGCTTTTGGACTCCCATCCTTCTCAATGATATTCATAATTTGTTATGATCCACAAAATTGAATGGCTTTTCATCACTAATTGAGAAAAATGAAACATTTTCTGTTTTTCCCTGCTTTTAGCCAAGATGCATCTGACATCAGCAATCATGTCTCTTGCACCGAGTTCTTTTCTAAATCTGCTTTACATTTTAGCAGTTCAGTAATGAAATACAGGTATAATAATTTTCAAATTAGCTTTAGCAAAATTTTATTGTGTATGATACTCATGATATAATTTGTTTATTCTGACAGTCTGTGAGATCACTTTTCATTGGAATGGACACAGATAAAGATCTCTCCAGATGGGTTGGCCAGATCAAGCGCTTCAAAATTTCCTGGCATAGACAAGTACGCATATCTAGCATTACATCTATTTGCTGCAACATCTCAGAATTCTGTCAATACTTGGAGTTTGTTTGGGGCCAACACCTTTAGTGCAGCTGGGAATTCTCCTTTTAATATCGTAGGTTGCAGGGCCTCTGATACCTACTGAAATGGTGAATTTTGATCAACTATTTCTGATACAAGTAGTGGATGAGTTCTTTCTGTCTTCTTTTCTTTCTCCCTGAATCATTTGGTATTTCACCTATGAGATTTCTTGATGTTTAACCTTGAAGCTTGAATGTTTTCTACAGTTCTTTCAACTAGATTTACTGAGTGTGTCCTTCCCTCTGTTTTTTAACTCCAGGTCTTTGCACATTTGTTATAATACTTTACTTTTTCTTCCAAAGCTCCCCTTCGAAATATACTTTTTAACCTTTTTACTTTATCATTTGTCCAATTGCTTTTACACATTCAAGAGCAAATTTCTGCGTTTCTGCTAACGTCTAATTTGTTCTTTTCTTTCTTATTTTCTTTTAAGTGACCATTTGTCTTCTTCATATATGGTATTCTTGATGTCTTCTCACAACTTTTTTGGTCTTCAGGGAACAATTTTCAATGCATAAAATCTATTACTGTGATGTCCTATAAATTCTGGGGGATGTACTTAAAATTGTACTTTGTTCCTTGTTGACTTTAATTTTCCTAAGCTTAAACTTGAATTTCCATAAAAGCAATTGATTGTTCATCTCTTGGTCCATGATCTTGTTCTGATTGATGACATTGAAGTCTCCAATCCTTTTTTCATAGTTGTAGTTGATTCACTTTCTGTTTATTCCATCCGATGAAGTCAATATGTATAGGCAAAATATGTGTTGTTGAAAATTGTATATATACTGAATATGTCTTTGATCTTTCACAATTCTACCATGCTTGTAGTTAGAATTTTAGTCCTGTATTACCTAATGGGCACCTAGAGTCAGTTATTTATTTTTGTCATACCTGATTCTTGGATTGTAAAATGTGCATAACAGCATTGGGATTACTGTATCATCGATGAAACACACACCTTTCCTCTAGTTCTTAAATGCTTCCTCCCCCACCCCATCCCCCTACTATCATGATCTGAATTCTACCTTACAAGCCTGGCTAGACCAGAGGATGTACACTGGTGCAGATAGGAACTGGAAGCACAGGGAATCCAGGACAGACGAATCCCTCAGGACCAGTGGTGAGAGTGGCGATGACAGGAGAGTGGAGGGAAGGTCAAGTAGAAAAGAAAGTGGGAACTGATTACAAGGATCTACATATGACCTCTTCCCTGGGAGGATGAGCAGAAGAAAAGTGGGTGAAGGGAGACATCGGACAGTGTAAGACATGACAAAATAATAATGATTTATAAATTATCAAGGGTTCAAGTGGAAAGCAAATGTTTTGAGAATGATGATGGCAACAAATGTACAAATGTGCTTGGCACAATGGATGTATATATATGGATTGTGGTGAGTTGTATGAGCCCCCAATAAAATGATTTAAAGAAAAAAAATTTAATGAGGCAACACTTATTATTCTGTATATTATGGAAGGGCCTGACCAGAGTCAGCTCACTATAATAATTCACCACTTACTTAAATCTTGACCAATGAGTTTAAGTATGCCATTTGCATTCTATTCAGAGATCTAACATATTGCATTGGACATTGGAGGCTTTTAGTAAATACTTACTAATAAATAAAGAAACAAAAGCAAAGCAAAAAACACCTTTACTTTACTACCAAGCACACATTTAAGTTACAATCAACATTTTGGAAACCTTCTGTATTCCACAGTGATCATACATCTCAATACTTCTCCTTATTACCTGAAAGCACTATTTCCTCATATAGTCTAGTAAAACTATATGACATATGTAATCAGGCATTCTGTTTTGTTTTTTTCCTATACCACATATTTTTTCATTGTTAGCTCTTCATGTTAATTGTTCATGTAAACCTTCATTTTTGCTGCTTGATTTTCTCTCTTTCCTTTTTTACAAGTAGCCTCACTTCCCTGTACTTATGTCTATGTTTCCTTTATAAACACTGGAAAGGTTTATATGGAATGTACACATTATATATATATATATATATATATATAGATAACTCTGTTTCCAATCCTACAGTTATTATTTTAAATATATTTTTAACATTCCAAAAGAAGGACAGAAAAAATCAATCTTTGCCTGTGAACTTTACCAAAACTATCCATAAAAATCATTGAAAATGTGAGCGAGTGCGGAGTGGAGACTCAAAGACCATTTGTAGCCAGCCGGACACCCCTTACTGAAGGCTTTTGGGAAGGAGATGAACCAGTCAGGGTGCAGGGTAGCAATGATGAAACATATAACTTTCCTCTAGTTCTTAAATGCTTCCCCCCTCCCCCATGATCTGAATTCTACTTTACAAATCTGGCTGGACCAGAGAATATACATAGGTACAGAGAGAACTGGAAACACAGGGAATACAGGACAGATGCCTCCTTCAGGACCAGTGGTGAGAGTGGCAATGCTGGAGGGTGGAGAGAATATGGGATAGAATGGGGAAACTGATTATAAGAATCTACAAATAGCCTCCTCCCTGGGGGATGGACAGCAGAGAAGAAGGCAAGGGGAGGCATCAGACAGTGTAATATATGACAAAATAATAATAATTTGTGAATTAAGAAGGGTTCATGAGGTAGGAGGCAGTTGGGACAGAGGGGGAAAATGAGCAGCAGATATTAAGGGCTCAAGTAGAAGGCAAATGTTTTGAGAATGATGATGGCAACAAATGTACATATGTTCTTGACACGATGGATGTATGTATCGATTGTGATAATTGTATGAGCCCCCAATAAAATGATTAAATAAAAAATGTATATATACAAGAATGCCACTAAAAAAGAAATATGTACCTGTTAATTCTAAATGTGTGCACTACCTCATTTTAAAATGTCTAATATTTGGCATAATTTAATTATTCTCATTTTGTTTTACTTGATTTCATGAATTATTTCTGATACACAATTTGTGATATGTCAAAGAGACAGAGGAAATGTTGAACTTTGACTTTTCCTTATTATTCTGCATATGATTAGATGTATACTTACATGGTTTGACCATTTCTATTGTCATTTTTCTTACTTTATTTTACCATTTCTTATTAGTGAAAAGAAACAAATTTAAATGACAATGAGGAATATTCATATTATTTCCTAAAATTTCAAGCTGTATCTTAGGTCACTGGGGTAATGATTTTTTTTACATCAATCTTAATTTCTATTGTATTTAATTTATCCAATTTTAATGTAAACTTTATTAGTTTTGCACTTGTTAGTTAAATTTACCAAAAAACCTATATAATCATAAAATATATAGTCACAAAATATATACAATCTAACAATATCATATATGTTCACATACAATTGTGCAAATTGCTATTTGAAAAACCAGGAGTATCCTTAAGTGGAAATAAAGCTCATCTTTGAGTCAGTATTTCATTGATAAAAGATACACCAGCGATTCCAAACTCTGTTATCTATGTCAATCAGTGGATATTTTATTAAAATGCTGAATTTGTTTTAGTAGGCCTCGGGTAAGATCATATTTTGGTGGCAGAGAGATAGATAATATTTGAGACATTTATTAATCATTCCCCTTAAAACTTTTGAACAAAATCATTAACACGCAGAATGACTTCACTACAAGTAAATCATAATGACAGCCTCTGAGATAGCAGGACTACTCAAGACAATAATAAAATCTAACAAAATTAATTCTCTAAGTATTAGTTATGTAATTTGGGGTAGATGTTTACCACTTTTTTCCCCCCTCTCTCACCCCTCCCCCGATGTTTACCACTTTTTCCATTTGAATGCTCTTTTGCAGTGCCTTAGATGATAAGTAGTGATTCATAGACTGAGATTTCAAAAGGAACCAGTTTCCATGAGATTAACTTTTACATAATCCAATAAATATCACAGAGCCCCTATAAGGAATAATAAGAATGACAGTGTATTGTAGACAATATTAGATAAATGTTTGCATGTTTTCCCTTTCTGAAAGAAAAATGAAAAATTGTATGCCATTAAACATTGGCATTGGTAAAAGTGAAATCTGTCTGATGGCCTTTACAAATCAGCAGATATATGATTTTATCATATAAAATATTTTATATGTCAGAAATTCAATGTTTGTATGTTGCTGAAAATTCTTAGTTTTTCTAAATGCTCTAAGTAGCAAACAAAATGTTTTTACAATGACATTTTCTAATTGAATCAGACAAAGAATTGTGCTTGGCTAGTTTATTGCCTACTAGAATGTCTTTGTTACTGGGTCAGTAGCAGTGTGATTAATTTGTTAATATAAATTGGAATCTAGGAGAATGGAGATTTCAGAAATTAAATACGACCCCTTATGACTGTTGTTTGGTAATGGTCCAAGACACCTCTTTTCAAAACATCGGAATTTGTATCATGAAATATTTTTTTGAAATATTTTTAAGCTAGGTGTGTCCACTTTCACTCGGCAAACTTGTGTGTCCACTTTCACTCGGCAAACTTGTGTGAAAGTTGTCATTATTAATAAATTATCAGAATTGATTTTACTTGGCTGGTAGTCTTTGCATTTCAAATTGGTTCATTAATAATATTGAATACTTATATGTTAGTCATGCAATGGAAATTATGATGTGCTAGCAAAGCAAAAATACTTTTGTTTTATGCTAATGTAGGACATAAAATCAATTGTATTCCCTTTCTTTCCTTTAAAGCAATTATCATGGAAAATTAGGTTGTTATTTTTTATTTGGGTGCTAACTTGACTATCCACTAGTGTTTTTAAGACAATCTGAAACATGCTAATTGTTTCTTTAAGATATGAAATGCATGAGCTTAAAATTTTTGAAAATGCTTTTATTTTTCTTACTCTTTTTAAAACAATTGATGATGCTGATTCTGTTAGGGAAAAAAATCTTGTTGTGTCTCTGAATTATCTTGATGTCTGACTCTATTTCTCAATTTCAAAGAAATTTTAATACAGATAATTTTATGAAAGACCGGAATGGCCAAGCTAGATATCCCTTCCTGAATATCAAATGATAGCATATATTTTAGGAATATTAATCATTGAAGCCTCCTTTTCCTTCTATTTCTCATCTCTAATTTATGATGGGATGGAAATCATTATATACATTAGTTTATTTGGCTATGAAATCACCAGATGTCCTTTCGGTCATTTGTACTGTCTGGTGACAGAAAGTACTAATTAAGATCAGGATTATCAAGTCACTGACTAGACAGTGTGAACACTGACTTGCATGCGTCCAAAACTAAGTTCAGTTTTTATCTCTAAGTTGACTTCAAAAATTCACACTACAGAGTTTCTGATTAATAATATCTTAGTCACAAAGCAAGTGGACATGGGAGTATCAAGCGCCCACATAGTTGTAAATGTGCAGGGAGGCCACAACAATGAACAGAAATTCTCAAACTCTCTGCCATGGGGTCAATTCCAGCTCCTTATCACATTACGGAACAAGGCAGACTTGCTCTTGTGGGTTTTCAAGACTGTAACTCTTCACAGGAGGAGGAAACCGCATTTTCCCCCCACAGAGCAAATTATATTATTCTCTTTATCAATCCTTCTCCAAATAAAAGCAAATATTATCTGTTCTAACCTGCTGATTCAGAGATTGCTCATATTAGAAGCAGGATAATAGGTAATGAATAAATAAATATCAAAATACAACCATGATTTTAAGTAAAGTTTAAATTAGAATAAATGGTTTAAAATGAACATTTTTAAAAGGCTTGACTCTTCAATAATTGTGCAATTTATTTGTAGAGTGTTCCTCACAGAGGATGGCAGCCTCAGAATACATAATGTCACCAGGTCAGATGCTGGACTATACACTTGCATAGCCACCAATCAGTTTGGACTTGCTAAGAGCACTGGCAGCCTGCTTGTAAAAGGTATTTAGCCAACTTCATGTGTACTTGATTATTATGTTAGATGTGTATGCATAAAATGACCTCTACCTCAGTGTCAAACCTGCAGCGTCTTGTATATGTGAAATATGTGACAGTGCAATGTACTTGAGTTTAATTACTATGTTCATTAACACTGGCTCACTTTCCCTCTGGGATTCTATAAATATCACATAGAAATAACATCTATCCTGATAATATGTGAAGTTTCACAAATGCCTTACTTTGTGTGACCATGGGTATTTTCACTAAATAACAGGATAATATTATACTTGGTTAACTTTCATTCAGTAACTTTGGATTTGCTTCAACTTGTGGGTGTACAAGTAGTAGGGTATAAGGCTACCGTGCACATAACCCCTTCATTTATGTGGCTTTTGGTACACAGGGGAGGCCTACTGGTGCTGTGGGCTCGGCATTGGACGAGCCACAGGGCAGTGGTTCAAACCAACGAGCTACTGTGCACTAAGCAGAAGGATGAAGCTTTCTCTTCCTATAGAGTGTTACAGTCTCAGAAACCCTGTTCGCTAGCTTCCTAAGCACCAGAACTGACTCAATGGTCATGGACTTGGTTGTTTGCATTTGGATGTGTAACAGGTGGAATTCCCACTCTTATTTATGGTCTTTTTCAAAGAGAAAAAGTCATGTATAGCATCCATATCCATCTTTCATAGTCACAGTAGAATAAAGGGATGTTTTGTTAGATGCCCCTTCAAGCTGATTCTCACTGATGACACCATATACACCAGAGCACAACACTCCCGGTGCTGTACTCTCCTCACACCCATTGTAACTGCTGAGCCCAGGTTGCCACCACTCCTCCAGTCGATCTCATAGAAGGCAGTCCTCTGGTGTTTTTGCTGAGCCTGTACTCTATGAAGCATGATTGACTTCACCAGGAACTGGTCCTTCCAGATAACATGGCTGAAGTGCTTAGAATCAAGAAGTTTTGCCATCTTGATGTCTAAGAAACATTCTGTCTGTCTTTCTAACACAGAGATCTTATTTCTTCTGGCATTCCAGGATCTACTCAAAATTTTCTGCCAAAACCAGAGTGGAAAGTTATCAGTTGTGCTTTGTTTTCCCGTTGTCGTTGTCCAGCCTCCACATGCACATGAGGTGATTGAACACATTATCACTTGGTCTGGGCCATCTTCGTCTTTATGCGACCTCTCCTCTTTCATAGTTTACAGAAGTCCTTTCCAGCAAAATTTATCCATGTAAGATGTTCTTTAACTTCTTGACATCTGCTTCCATGGATATTGGCTATGGAGTCAAGCAAAATTATATTCTCAATAACTTCAGTCCTTTCTCCATGTGTCATGCTCCTGCTCATTAGTCCAGTTATGCGGATAGTTTTTCTCTTTATGTTGGTCCATTAATGCATGCTGCAGGCTATACATTGCAATCTTCATCATCCGGGGCTTCTAGTGCTTTTCACTGTCAAGAAGCAAAGTTGTGCAGTTGGCATAACACAATTTGTTAATGAGTCTTTCACCAACTCTGACGCTGCCTTGTACCTCATACAGTCCAGTTGTCCGATTATTTCCTAGTACCGAGGTCTAATGAATGTAGCAAAAGGGAACAACCTTGACATTCACCTTGCCATACACCTTTTCTGAATTTGAACCATTTACTGTCCCCTTGTTCTGTTCAAATGTCTATCTTTCTATCTCTGAAGAGGATCCACAAAAGTTAATGTTCTGGAATTCCCATTTTTCAAAATGCTATTTATAATTTGTTGTGAGACATAGTTAAATGCCTTTCTAGTCAATAAAACCCATGTTAGCTTTCTGTTATTGTCTCATTTCAACCAAGATTGATCGAATGTCAGCAATGATACCCCTCATTCAACGTTCTTTTCTATGACTTAAATTTCTAACATTATACTGTTCATGCATTGATGCAACTGTTTGTTATAATCTTCAGGAAATTTTTATTTGTGCGTGCTGTTAATGGTATTTTTCAATAAATATTTTGAATCACCTTTTTTTCCTTAATGGCCACAAATGAATCTCTTCCAGTCCAGTGGACAGGTAATTGTCCTTCAAATTATTGGCATAAATACGGAAGCAAACTCATCATTGCATCTGTTTGTTGAAGCATCTAAATTGCCATTCTATCAATACCTGAAGCTTGAATATTTTGCCAATGCCTTCAGTTCATCTTGGACTTTTTCACTCTCATGCAATGTCATGGAATGACAATGTTGTCCAATTGTTTTAACTATAGTGATTGTGAGTATTCTTTTCAATTTTTGATGACTCCTGCATTTTTCAGTATTTTGTCCATAGAATCACCTAATATTGTAGCTTGAAGTTTATATTTTTTAATTCTGTCCCTTTAGTTTGAGAAATCCAGAAAGTGTTCTTCATTTTTGGTTTTCTGGCTCCAGATCATCATACATTTCATTACAATATGCTGCATTCTCTTCTCTGTTTGCATTTTTAAATTTTATGTTTAACTGTTCTCACCATGTCTTCTTTTCTTTTGGCTGTTTGACATTAAAGAACAAATCTCAGAGTCTCCTCTGCCATTCATTTTGGTATAATTTTTCCCTTCTTAATTTTCCCCTTCTTATATATGATGTTCTTGATGTCATCCCACAACTCACCAGTTTTTAGTAAATTGTGTTCAATGCTTTAAATCTATTTTTGAAATATGTCTAAATTCGGATAGGATATGCTCTGCATTTTTAACTCTTATGTATCTGTTTTAATTTTCCTAACTTCAACTTGAACTTGTGTATGAACAATTGATAGCATAAACCACAGGTTTTGATTGGTGATATTAAGCTTTTTCATTACCTCTTTCCACAGATGTTGCTGATTTGACTTTATTTATTCCATCTGATCCATATGTATATCCACTCTTTATGTTGGTGAAAAAAGTTATTTACAATGAGTAGGTTAATGATCTTGCAGTATTAGATCATGCAATATCTATCACCAATACCCTATTTTCCAACTACTGATCTTTCATCGTATTTTCAATTTGTGTTTTCCAATTAATGCATTTTGTTTATCAATTTCTAGCTGCAGAAGTTTGTAGAACTTATATATATTTTAGTGATTCTTATCTAATTTTGAAAGATATGTATAGCAGCTGGTTTCTCTTGTAGGTTTCATATTGCCCTGCTAATGACAGCTTTATTCTGCAGGAAATATCCCAAATGCTCTTTTATGCAATGGCTGTAACACCATTCCTCTTCACCTTGTCACCCCTGGCATGGGATATCATGTTATTTCCCATTTCAGCTCATTAATGCCTAAGCTATTGGCTTTTTGGTGCTCCATTTTATTTTTGATGACTTCCAATTTCGCTAGACTCATATGCAGTACATTATATTTTGTGACTATTAATTGATGTTTGCGGTTGTATCTTCTATTTTGAATTGTGCTGCATCAACAAATGAAGGTTGATTCTGAAAGCGTTCCTCCATGCAGAGCATTTAGATCGTCTCTTCTTTGAGGAAGTTACTCAGTTTTATTTGAGTACTTTCCATCCGAAGGAGCTCATGGGTTTGGAGCAATATTAGACAATGTTTTTCATAAGGAGTTAATTGGTCAGTTTTTCCAGAAGTAAATCATTGGATCCTTCTACAAAATCATCTTTAGTTTGAAAACCTGTCAGCTGTGGTTGATCTGCTGGTGCTTGAACTTTTAGTGCCCTAGCTTCACGCATCACGACAGTAAGTAAGCTGTCATGGTACAACAACCTGACAGATCTGTTAAGAGGAGACATCATAATTTGGGATAATAAAATTACATACTCTGTTTTAAGACCTTAAAGCTAGTATTTATGCAAATGTTCCTCTTTATCATCAAGAAGCATAATTAGTTTTAGAAACGCATCTTCCCCATCTTTGCTCTTTTATTAATATTTTTAAATCTGTTTGCTGAAAGTGATGTCATTACCATCATCTCATTACTTCTCAGATAATAAAAATGGCTGTTCTGATAAAGCAGATTGACTAAATTCTGCAGTTGTTTTACCCTTTTTCTATTAAAAGTTAAAAACAAGTTCAATAAAATAGCTGCTGCATTTCAACTATTCTTTAAAACGGCATAAGGAAAATAAATACTTATATCAATGTAAGATATTTCTGCCAATGTGTCTTAACCATATTACCTTATAACTACAAATGTCTGAAGGGGTCAGTAGAAAAACATGATATAACATGATCTGTCAAACATTTTTCAAAGCGTCAATTTATGAGATTGGGTTGTTATCATGTTTTTAAGACAGAAATAGACTGAATATTCCAACACAGTCCAAAATCCCTCTACTCCTGGGACAATTGACTCATACGGATCCTGTATATGTAATACAGAATATTTCTTCAGCAGATATTGGCTAATGTTCATATACTCAAAAAGCTGAACATTTAATGCTTATAGAAATGTTCTGTTTTTTTATGAAAATAACACAAAGATGCATTCTACAAATTATTGTCAACTACACCACCCCTTGTGAGGTATTTTTGGAAGACCACTCTGATAACGTCTTTGTGTATAAAAATTAACATAGCACTTACAGATAATTTTGGAGAGTGGCATGACTGTCGAAATAGTGCACAACATGTATGCTATTTGCAGAAAAATACAGGGAATGCCTCTTCAAAAGAGATTAATTACCTAATTCAAATGAAGTAGTACACATCATTTTAGTATAGCATTGCATTTAAATATGACAAAAAGGAAGTCATTGTAATTACTCTCCTACATCTAGAGAAATACAGGGGTAATTTACATGAAATATAATGGTTCAGAGTAATCAAAGGTAGGAATATTGTTGCACAGGAACTGTGGTGTGAACAAATGATTTTGTTGCTAAAATAAGCGATGGGAATTACAGCTCAGCTCCCTAGTTTGCCCCTTTAGAATAAAGGGGAAAGAATTTAATGGATAGATTGAGCACATAAAAGAGTTTCTTAATTATTTTTTTCTTAAGTACTTAGCAATGACATACTTACTGCCTAGAATCAATTGTTAGAACAACACTATTAGCAAAGAAACTTAGAAACTTACTAGTCCCAGAGAGTGAATTTGAAACTCATGTTGTAGTTAGTTCTCCAGGGAGTGAGAGCATATTTCAAGTATGTAATTTGACATTTCTTTTTTCTCACCTAACAGGGTCCTAGATGTTCTGGTAGCATACTGATTATGCATTGGGCTGCTAACTGCAAGGTCAGCAGTTTCAAGCCACCAGGCAGGAGAAAAGACAGTAAAGAGTTACAGTCTCTGAAATGCACACAGGCACTTCTATTTCGTGCGGTAGGGTTATTATAAGTCTGAAAGGACTCATCAGCTGCTTCTTTGTTTTATTGTTGCTAATAGGATCCTAGTTATTTTAGTGAGAACAAGTAGATCTATGATTCAGACTATTCCATAAAGAACACCCAGATGCTCAGTGACATGATTTAATTGTGTCCCTCCCACGTATGAATCAACTTGCCTGGGCCATAATTGACAGGGGTTTTGGAGTTATGTAATAGAATAAATATTCCCCATGATGTGTTATATGATGTAATCAGTCCATTAGTTGTGAAAGGATTAGGGCAGACAGCAACCATCTTACTCAGAGCCCTGATTTGATGTAAGGGAATCTCCCAGTACTGTGGCTTGCATCACTTTCCTTTTAGAAGAATAGAGAGACAATTGAACAGAAAAACTAGAGACAAATCATCATCAAGAAAGCTGATGGTGCCCAGCTATCAAAAGACATAGTGTCTGGGGTCTTCAAGGCTTGAAGATAAACAAGCAGCCATCTAGCTCAGAAGCAACAAAACCCACATGGAAGAACACACTAGCCTGTGTGATCATGAGGTGCCGAAGGGATCAGTTATCAGGCATCAAAGAACAAAAAATCATATCATTGGGTGCACACCTCCATGATATGCTCGCTGAGGACAAACAGGTGGATAAGCAAATGTGGCGAAGAAAGCTGATGGTGCCCAGCTATTAAAAGTTATAGCATCTTGGGTCTTAAAGGCTTGAAGGTAAACAAGCAGCCATCTAGCTTAGAAGCAACAAAGCCCACATAGAAGAAGCACAACAGCCTGTGTGATCACGAGGTGTTGAAGAGATCAGGTACAAGGCATCATCAGAACAAAAAACACTTACCATAGTGAAAGAAGGGGAAAATGCAGAGTGGAGACCCAAAGCCCATTGGTCGGCCACTGTAGATCTCCTTGCAGAGGGGTTTAGGAAAGCAGATGAGTCAGCCAGGGTGTGATGTAGCACCGATGAAGAATACAGCTTTCCTTTAATTCCTAAATGCTTCCTACCCTCCCCGCACCTCCCCCCGCCCTCCCACACACACACACACACACTATCATGATCCGAATTCTACCTTGCAAATCTGGCTAGTTCAGAGAATGTACACTGGTGCAGATAGGAGCTGGAGGCACAGGGAATCTAGCACAGATGATACCTTCATGACCAAGGCTGTGAGTGGCGATACTGGGATGGTAGAGGGAGAGGGGTTTGGAAAGAGAAAACCAATTACAAGGATCTACATGTGACCTCCTCCCTGGGGGACGGACAACAGAAAAGGGAGTGAAGAGAGACGTCAGCTAGGGCAGGATATGACAAAATAATAATTGATCAATTATCAAGTGCTCATGAGGGAGTGGGGAGCGGAGAGAGAGGGGTAAAAAGAGGACTTGATGCAAAGGGCTTAAGTGGAGAGCAAATGCTTTGAAAATGATTAGGGCAATGAATGTACAGATGTGCTTTACACAATTGATGTGTATATGGATTGTGATAATAGTTGTATGAGTCCCTAATAAAACATTCAACAACACAAAAAAGAAAGAAAAACCAGATGGGGAGAGTATCCCGTAAGCGCAGATTCTCTGCACTGCAAACCTCCCAAATGTAGGGTGAGGTCCATTGAGATTCCCGAGGGCTACCAGCGCCACAGATGCTGAAAGGAAACAAGGGCTTTCCCCCAGCAATTACAACAAGAACCATTTGGACCTCAAACCTCCCTCCTAAATTGGGAGAGAACAAATGTCTGTCTGTCAAGCTATATATACTTGTGGTATTTCTGTTATAGCAGTCTGGGTAACTCATACATTCAAATGTTCTGTCCTCTCTATGAGTAAGATGACTAAGCAAGATTACTGAGTTTTTAGGACTAACAGAACATATCTCTTTGCCTTCCTAGTGCTCTTTCCTGCGTTATGCAAACACTGTTTTCTCACTCTGTAGTCCTGTCTACTTGAATTGACGCATCTATTTGCTCCTCTGTAGCACTTTTCTTTTTTAAAAATCTGTATGGTTTCTTATATATTAGGTCTATTGTTTCTCGTATGTTTCCCTTTCTCTAGAACAGAAGCATAAAGACAATGATCTTATTCTGCTTTAACAAAGAGTAAACTCTATATTTTAGAGTCCAAAACATCATATGTGCTTAGTGATTGTCTGTTGATTGAATGGCATTCAACCTTAAACCTCCTGATTACTTGCTCTAATACCTGAATGTTTGCGATCTCTCAAGGAACTCGGGAGAACACTTTGCTGTACCATCGAAGAAAAATAATCCATCTTGAAATGGTTTCATTTACCAAATTTTAATCTTGATAATGAAGTGATCGCGACAGAGAGGGCTCCGTAGGTGACACAAACAACTAAACCCTTGACCGCTAGCTCAGAGATTGGCAGTGTGAACTTAGCAGCCCCACGTTGGAAGACAAACCTGGCGATCTGCTGCTTACAAGTCACAACTTCATGAATCAGTTTTACTTTGCGCACATGGCGTCAGCGTGTGCTGGAACGGATTTGATGACAACTAACAATAACGAAGGGCACAGACAGGTGCAGGGCAGACATGGAGCTCTGGGAAACTCCTGAAGCCTTCACGGAGATCATTCACTCCGCTGGAATACTCAGCACAGCACCCGGACTTGATTTGAACCTCCCAACAAAACGAAAAGCCACGTGCTAATATAGCTGATTGCAACTGGCATTCAGATCAAGTTATTTTCTGTTTATTTATATAAAATAATAGTAAATCTATTATCCATTGCCATTTCATCAATTCCAGCCCTATATGACAGGTTTCATGGCATTTCCATAGGGTTCCACAAAATGTTCTATCCATTTCTCCTGTAGAATGGGGTATTCACTAAACACTAAGGATTCTTTTCTTAATGATTTAAAGGAAATTTTGTTTTGTTATTTTTTAGCCTCCATGAAATATCCATATCCCGTTTTAAGGGTATTATTGCATCTTTACTTCTTTGCTATTGACACAACCTCTCTGAAATATAAAGACACACGCATATAAAATGTATATGTAATTACATCTACACATACACACATTAAATAACTCCATAAATATGTGTGTACAGTAGGAATAAAGAACTACTTAGAAATTATTCTAAACAAAATTCTGTTGATGTGTGACATAGTCTGTATTAAGTGATATCGTCTGCATGCAAACAGGGTCTTAAGCTCTATTATTATCATATCATTTTACAACCTATCAATTTTAGTCTTTACTCTGAAAAAGCATTTTAATACTGTATATTGATTTAGCAAATTTCTTGACTCTAGTGTAGCCAGCTGGTTGCTTGTAAATACAGCTTAATGTGTGTGTATGTGTTTCATCTTTAATTATGATTGCAGAATCTAATATGAGTTTGTTCTTTAAACCAAAAACAGAATACAGTGACCTTAATGATAATAGGAGGGTAAAGAGCAAGTGGGAAATCTCTGGAAAGGTGATAAACAATCATCTCTATTTGAATTTATTTACAGCTTCAGTCATGCAAGAAATGCTGTTGTTAGATAACATGGAAAGATATAATAGTTATAAGAGTAAGATATTTTCCAGCTTGGTTTTTAGCTGATATAGCTTATCTGTGTTAAGAGATTCTGGTTATCTGCACTGTACGTTGGAAATTTCTATTTCACTAATTGTGGCAGGAAACGATTTTCCATTCAAACATTGTGAGTGCAATAGCATCAGCCTTGCCAGAGCCTAGGAAGATGCCTGATGCAATTTGAAGACAGGTTCTATAGACATTAGCAGGGGTTTAGAAGAAAAAAATAATCTAAGTGTTTTCATTTTGAAGGATTTAGGTTAAAATTATAATGTGTACACACACTAAGAAGTATATGAAAATCACATAAAAAGAGAAATTATTTGATCTGGCATTTAGAAAATTATTAAAAAGCAGAGTAACAGCAGGCTATAAAAATGATCTTGTTTTCAGGCAACATTTGTTTTGGTTTCCCCACTGGAGAAATTTTGGATGTTCAATTATAGGCCTCATTGCTTCCGCGTTATTTTCAACTGAAATGTCGGAACTTGGAAAAGCATATCTAATGTGCAAATTAAGTTTATTGCTGCTCAGTTAGTTGTTTATTCTTTGTGATAGAAGTCTTTATTATATAAGCCTGCAGAATGGCATATCCATTTTCTCCTGCAGATTGGGGTATTTACTAATATGATTCCACATTTACTCAGAGAAATACCCAAGATAGAAAAATAATTGGAGTCTTTGTGGCTCTAAAAAGCAGTTTACAGAATTTGAGGTGTCAACACCAGGTTTATTGAGGAGTAAACAAGAAGCACCACTTGAGAGAAATGACCAAGTATGCTGCAATGTATCAGTCATAGTCTTGTGCTTGAAATATCTATAGAGGTGTCGCAGTAGTGCTGGCACTTCTTTACAGTGTTCAATATTAAACTCCCATCTCCTAGGGAAAATGCTACATGTATTTTAACTGAAATATTTCTATTTTAGAAATTGATAGCATAGACCATTTTTAGGGTGAAAAATACATAGTCAAATACTGTGCCCAGACATTAAATCTTCTTTTCTCTTACAATATGTACAAAATGCTGAACAAATGCTTGAGAAATGAATACCACAATCAATTAAAGAACAGGGGAGAAAAATAGATTTTTTTTTAATTCCATAAAGATTTATAATCTTAGAACCCGACAACAGTAGTTCACTTCAGGAGTATGGGGTCAATTTGAGTCAGAATCAACTCAGTAGCAGTGTTTGCTTTTGTTTCGACTCGGGAAAAAAATGTAAGCACAAACACAGTACTCATTGCTTCAAGAAAATCCTTATCAATATAATTTTGGCCTTCATTAAAAAAAGGTAAAAGCCATCATTCAGATTAAATTTCCAAATGTGTTAAGCAGTTGGTTTTTGTTTAAATGTTTGAGGTAACCTATTAAACAAGTTAAGAAGACTGCTTTAGAAGTTAGATTAACAATAAAAGCTGGAAGATTTTATTACATTTTTATTGTTATCATAATTAATAGTCATTATTTATTTATTGAATACTTGCTCTGTGCCTGGCACTATAATAAATGCATCACCCCATTGACCTTCATATAACAATGCAGATAACATGTTCTGCATACAAGGGGAGATTGAAACACAGGCTTGCTGCAAATACCTGACCAAGGTATTTTGTTAGTAAGTGATGTAACTTGTTTTAATTTTTGATGTTCTGATTGTTCAGATTTTAAACATCAAATAAATGCATAAGAAAACTTCACAAGATATTGCTTAAAGTCCAGAGGCTGTACAACATAGTAGCTTGAAGATATGTCCTATATTAACTATAAATAAGTGAAATCCATTCACTGTGTATAAATATAATTTTCATTTGATGTAAAATTTATATGTAGTAACATGCATAAATCTTCATTCTATTTTCATTATATCTGTACAACTTAAACTGTACCAAGATCCAGAACATTTTGATTACCCTAGAGCTCAAAAGTTCCACCATGCTCCATTCTAATGAAATTTCTGCCCTATTCCTTTCTAGAAACAACAGCTGACGTGTGGGGAACCAGCCTCCACAACTGAACGGGTCCAAGGGGCGGTGGTGTAATTGAGGGGTAAAATTAAAGAGACGTCAGACAAGATTAAGCATGCAATTTCTCACCTCCAAGACTTCTATGACTTTAGGAGTCATATCCACGTAGAGAGAGCGAATATATTTCTAAACAGGGCTTATATACACTCTAGGGGCATGCCAGTTTCCAGGATTACAGGTAACAGCGTGCGTAATAGGAAGGGGTTGTACAGTAGGCATATGCATGACAGGAAGGCATACACATAACAAGACAGGTGGGCTCTATATGGCAGCCTGAGTTGGTCATCCCTGAGTTGGCTTGATGTTTGGTGTCTTTGGGATGTCCTTTAGGGGAACAATCCATTAACCTATCAGAAGGGAGTGGGCACTACTTAGGATGAGACAGACAAGAGGGTCTGATTGCTCTAGATGGCTGACAACCTTCAGGCAGATAACCTTTAAGCAGATGACCTCCAAGTGTATAGCCAGGGACTAGGTGTTTTCAAACAGCACCTTAGGTTTGGCATATATTATGGGGTCATCCTGGGGAATAGCTTTTTTATTTCCCACAGTTATGTGTCTACACTGCAGCTATCATACAGGAGGTTGTTTGGTGGGTCTTTCACTATAAAGCACCTTGTGGAGCTGTGTGAAAACGGGGAGGTGCCAACAGCGAATGTGCTCAGCTGCAAAGTGAAGGGTTCCAGGTTTTATTGTACACAGAGATAGGTAGTTCTGGTGATATATCTGGTGGGTGAACTATTTTTAAAATATCAGCTATGAAAAACCGCATGGAGAACAGTCCTACACTGATGCACATGAGATTGGCCTGAATCGTTGTCATCTCCAGGGCTACTATTGTCTACAGGTTTTATTAAAAAAAATAAAAGCAATACTTCATTCAAGACCAGGTTTATTTTAAATAGAAAAACATATCTTGAACAATAAAAAATCCATAAAAACATGCTATCATTTTTCTTTCTATTTTCTGGGAAATGTTCTCAATTTTGTATCTCAGATTCTTATGTTTTATTTTCTCTTTTTCCCCCTTTAGTTATTTTGTTGTTTATGTTTATTCCTTGGTATGAAAATTTACCTTCATCTTTTTAGCTTTTAAATTGTTCTCAACATTTTTTTGAGTCCTATTTGTCCTTCATGTTGTTTATGTTCCCAGCTGTTTTTTTCTTTTTCCTTGGGTTAATTGAGTGACAAACAAACAAAAATAACAAGATTGCCCCCTTGTCAATTAAGATACCACAATGACCCTATAGATGACAAAATAGAATTGCCCATATGGTTCATAAAATTGTAAATGTTTAGGGAAGCAGACTGTCATATTTTCTCCCAAGGAGTAACGGTGGGTTTGAATTGTCAATCTTTTTATTTAATAATAGAAATACTTTAAGCATTGTGTAATCAAGGCTCTGATTGTGATAATACCTTTCCAAAGTATCTTCCTTATGGCCACATATTTAAGAGTTACTAAAAACAAAACAATCAAACAAAACACACATCTCACTGTCACTGAGTCAAATCCAACTCATAGCAACACTATAAGACAGGGTAGAACTGCCCTGTTGATTCCCAGGACAGAAACTCTTCTTAACGGGCACAGAAAACCTCATCATTCTCATAGAAAGCAATCTGGGTTTGAACTACTGATCTAGTGGTTGGCAGCCCAATGGATGACCTAGTACAAGTCAGGCATTAAAAAATGTTGAAAATTATGATTAAGTTTTAGCATTTATTGACTTATTGGACTTCACTTTAATGTGATCTGCTTATGTTCACTTGTAAAACTCCTAGGGACACTACATTTAGGTCTTCTGTAAGTCTTTTTCCTTATATTCTTGAAGTGACTTCTAGTTTTCTACCTGAGGAGTGAAGACTAGCAGTCAGCAATCTCAAATCTCAGTGAGTTACAGGACAATGATCTCAGCACGATGCCAATTCTCCTGCTTCCCTTCGATTTCTCCACTGTCAACTCTATAACCTTTGGTTCATATCCTCGCTGAAGAATATTTTACTGGTTTCTGAAAGGATGGAGATGGAGGTGAAGAACAGAGATCAAATTTAGCCAGGAATGTGAAGTTGAGAAAGATTTTATTGAGGCAGGGAAAGAACTCCGGGGAGGGAAGGGAGAACAGGGAAAGGGACGGGGGCATCTTAAGCCCCCAGGAGAGTCCTGAGACCCAAGGAGTTAGGTCAGGGAAGTCCTCCCCTAGCCGTGAGCTAAGGGGAAGGGAGGTTCTTTGTGCTGCAGTTGTAAGACTCAGGCCATCCTGTCAGTAAATCATGTTGATCCTAGGAAACAATGCTGGGAGAGGGGGTCTGTGTTCTGTCTGGGGAGGTAAGCTCTGTGAAAAGCTGAGGGCAGATGATTTGAAATTCAGCCAAGCCATATTTCTTCTAGAAAAAGCTGGTACAATGGGCCGCTTTGGTCCATACCTGGCCCAAACAGTTTCTAAGGAATTGAGGAAGAAGTCTGTAGATCAAATAATTTCCTATTCAAAAATCACAAAAGATGATTTGACACAACAAATAAGCTCACTTCTTAGCTTTCCCAATGCCAGCATGGGATTCATGTCATTACAATTTCTTAAATTTCATCTCTACTCTTGACCCATTTATTTTGACAGGTTTACATCTTAAAATATCTTTTGGTGTCAATTTGCTGAGTTTTGCAGACAACTTGTTTAATCACTCTTCTTTACCAGGATATCACACATATTGCTTCTTAGAGTGATATTATTTTCCCACTAATATTTGGAAAATGCAAGGTTTACTTCATTGCTATTTAAAAATATATATGATAAATGGTTAAGAAAGAGCGGTTAGGTAGATAATGAGTCCTCTACTCAGATAATCAACTTGTGTTTTACATCTGATTACCTCTCATGTACTCAAAACTCATCATTCCAACAATTCTCTTTCTCTCCATTGATTTTTTAATTTTTCTTACCAGATATTTACAATGGCCACCCACACATAGTGTTACTCCCCTAAATAAAAATGGCCTTTTATAGTGTAAATTGTCTTCCAAGTTCTGCCTTATATAACTATTTTCCTTTGAGGAAAAACTCTGACTATCTAGGTTACCTTACTTTCTCCAATCATTTGAGTCAATTCTGATTTGAATTAAAATATAACCTTATCTTACCACAATGAATCTTATAAAGGCTTCCATGAACCTCTGCATCGATAGATTTAGGAAGCATCATTTCTTAGTCAACTAAAACTTTCAACTTTAATCAGCATGACTATTTCCTTAAATTATGTGCCTCACTTGGCTTCTGGGATATCTGTAATGGCCATGTTTCACTGTTACATCAGACATCACTCAATTTTTTTAAGTCTTTCTTAATGTGCTCAATTTCCTAAAGTTTATTTTTCTAGGAATTTTTCCTTGGATCTGTTGTCTGTTATATCTAGCCCCATGCCCTCATCTAATTTCATGTCTTTATAATATCAATAAATTCATTCCTAAAGTTAAATGTATAGTCAAAATACATCCTCTTGCTCTAAAAGTACAACTGTCTTGTAAAAATTAGTGCATAAAAATTTATGGAAAAATGGAATTAACAATGAAATTTTTTCGTGGGATTTTTGAAGTTGTCTTTAACATTGAATTAATAATCATGACTCCAGAAACTTGCTCCTATTGAAGATTTTCCTTTCTAAATCAATACCAATGATTGACAACTAGTCCAAACTTTTGTAGTAATATTTAACCCTTCTCTTTCTGTATCATCCAAATGTGTATCAAGTAGTAGAAAATTTGAAGACCCATGTCAATACTTTCAGTGACTCTCATCCCTGGGAGTTCCCAGCTGTTAAAAATCAATAGAAAGTACTGTAATGGAACATACAAAAGCAAAATTTAAGCTAACAATAATTTACTTTTCCACCAGATTAGGAATAGTGTAATAGAGGATTAATAAAGTGGAAGACATGCAAATAAGAATATCTCTACAGCAATGCAGATATAAAATTTAATGGAAAATGTATTTTGAAAACATAAAGGAATATGACATTGGCATTCTGAAAAGAGAAAGGGGTGAGATAAGAACAAACAATGTATGAAGAAATATTTTCCAGTATTATAGTTTGATCATTATAAATAATAATAAAGCTAAATGTAATAACTGTTATTCTATTCAGAAAACTCTATGAGCTTTTTAAAAACTCACTGCCATCAAGTCGGTGGTGACTTGAAGAGTTATTAGAGGTAGTCACCAATTGAAGCAGTGTCTTTCTCTAATGGTATCATGGAATAGCTTGATTCTAATGTAAATTGAACGAATTATTATTATCTTTATATATTCAATATTTTTCTTTTTGGGGGGTGTTGAAAATATTACATCTAAGAATGATAATTTTTCTGGCTATCTATCTATCTAATTATCTATAACCAATGCAGTTCTGAAAACTTCTTTATAATAAGTCCCATGATTGTACTCAGTCCTTTAAGAAAATTTACCAATTTTTATTGGTGCAGTGACTCTGAGTATTCTTTCCACCTTCTTTTGATGGATCTTGTGCCATTCAACATTTTGTCCATATAATTCTTCAATATTATTACTTAAGGCTTGAATTTTCATTAGTTCTTTTAGCTTGAGAAATGCTGAATGTGTTCTTCCCTTTTAATACCAAGCTCTATGTTTTTGTAACACCTTTGTGGTTTTCTGAAGTCTCCCTATGTATGCTTCTGACCAGCCATTTTATCTCATTATTTCTGTCAGCACCTCAGGTATTCTGCCCTCAGGATCAAGTTTCAGAGTCTTTTCTGACATTGATTTTTACTCTTTTCTTTCTTTCGTGTGTTTTGAATGACATTTTATAGATTTTTTTCATATTTCATGTTCTTTATATCATCCCACAACTTATCTGGTCCTCATTTGTATATAATACATCACATTTGCTCTTGATGCATCTCTAAATTCAGATGAGACATGCTCAAGATTGTGTATTACCTCTCAGGCTTGTCTAACACCATGGCTGACTTTAGTGGTCTTGGAAACACTGCCACCATATCTTCCAGCATCGTGGCAATATGCAGGTCACTTCAGGATGCTACACGGAGATAAACGGTAGACTTGTAGATATTGAGTAAAAAATGCAGTGATATTGTCACATGTTTGAAGTGCTATGTAGACACTAGTCTATACTGGAACCTTAGCAATTTTTCTATAGCATCATCAGATACTGAAAGCAGAATAAGATGCTGCTGCGTGGGAGAAGGTGCAGAATTTATACCAGAGATGGCTTTTCTTCTGTGTCTATCACATCGGAACCTCAGAAACATCTGCATGATTATTTGTTGAAGAACTGTACTGAAGAGTTGTTCCTCGCAGATGTTGGTTTAGGTAGAACTGCAGAGAAAAAAGAAAGCGCAAATGCCTGCCATAACTAAAATTTGTAGTTATAATCCAACCCCATCTGTCTTACTTTGAACCAAGGCAGTCAGGTGAGACTTAATAGGGCATGACTTATGACTATGTGACCCCCTGTACAGTCCCCAGTACAGTATCTCCATTGAGGACATACCCAGGCAAGCCCCAAGAGAGATTGCCACTCCCTGGGCTGGCTGGAAGTAATCTACTCTGGGAGGCACTCCTGGAAGGCAAGATTGTCTCCACCCTTCCTGACTGATCAGAAAGAATTCAATGGAGGTTTAATACATGTTGACCCTATTTCCCTATCATGATGTTCTTATCTAGTGATGTGTCCCTCCTGATAACGGATTCACATTATGTTAGATGAAATGCCTCTCTTCTAAGGAACATGCTGGCTGGGGTTCTTCCAAGGTAGCAGTCCAATAAATATTCAATATTCTTCTCCTATCCCATGCTCCAAATCACCTCTTCAGTCTCACGCATTGTCCAGCTTCCACTTGTGTAAGAAGTGATTGAAAATATCGTGGCTTGAGTTAAATGCACCTTAATTCTCAAAGTGACATCTTTGCTTTATCATTTAAAGGCCTCCTGTTCTGCAGCTTTCATTTTGCACTAGTTCGTGCAAGTTAAATACCCAGCCTTAAAGATACGTAAGGCTCATGTCTTGACCCTGCCCACCATTGAGCTCCTTTTCACCCACTTGCACTCATGTAGCACTCTATTCACTGGTCTGTTTCTAGCCAAAGCCTGCCTTGCATGTAGCAGACATTTATTTCTTTTGCCTGGAATATTTGTATATGTTCATAGGGAATAGTTCGTTCTCCCTACCCTTTACCTAGATAATCACTACTTATTTCTCATTTCTCAGCTAAAATAGATATTTTTAAGAAAATGACTCATCAAGATTCACCAGTTAAATAATAGGGTTATTTACTTCCACTATGTGTCACTTATTACAATTATAACTGTATTTCCATTATTATGAATTAATAATAGCCTCTGGATTACCACATTAGCCTAAAATTTTATATTTGAAATTAAATGCATAGTATCTTTAATAATTATCAGAGGGTTGATGTTTCCAATAAATGTTAGTTAATAAATGAGCTTGTGTAAAATGTAAATTTCTTATTCATGAGGCTTTAGGCATTATACTGTGCTATCCATGAAAGCCCCCATAAAGAGCTACAGTCCAGGAAATGCCCGGGACCAGGTGTACGCTGCCTTTGGAGTGCTAGGAGTCAGAAACGACTGGATGTCAATGAGTCTGAATCCATGAAACTCAAAACCAAGTTCATTTCTGTTGAGTTCATTCTGATTCAAAGCCACACTATGGGTCAGAATAGAGTTGATCTGGAGGATTTCCAAGGTTATAATCTTCACAAGAGGAGAAAGCACCTGAATTGGTAACCTGTTGATTAGTAGCCAAGGTTTTAATCACTGCACCATCATGTCTCCTGTTCTAGTTATGAGCCAGGCATTGATACTTCATGGTATCATACATAGAAGGAGTGGCTTTCTTTTTTTTATCATTTCATTGGGGGCTCTTACAGCTCTTATAACAATCCATTGTGTCAAGCATATTTGTACATTTGTTGCCATCATCATTTTCAGAATATTTCCTTCCTACATGAGCCCTTGTAATCAGCTCCTCATTTTTCTTCCCTGCCCCACCCTCCTACCTTCATGAAACTTTGATAAATTTTAAATTATTTTCATATCTTACACTACTGTCTGCTGTCTGTCACCCTGGGTAGACAAGTGGGTGGGGGGTGTACATCGGACACTGTGATTGATTCTTCCTTTCTCCCACCACCTTCTCCCTACCCTCATGATATCACTACTGCCATAATTCCTGAGGGGTTTCCGGTTCTGCATTTGGTGTGTTAAGAGCTCTTCTCTGTACCAATGTACATGCTCTAGTCTAGATAGATTTGTAAGATAGAACTGGGTCATGATAGTCGTGGGGGTGCAAGAAGTATTAAAGAACTAGAAAAATGTTTTGTTTTGTTGGTGCTATACTGCACACTGGCTGGCTTGTCTCCTCCTTGTGACCCTTTTGTAAGGAGATGTCCAATAGTCTACAGATGCGCCCTGTGCCTCCACTCTGACCCTCCTGGTTTGCATCAATATGATTGCTTGTTTTGGGTCTTCTTATGCCTGATACCTGATCCTGTCAACACCTCCTGGTCACACAGGTGGTGTGCTTCTTCTTTATGGGCTTAGCTGTTCCCACCTAAATGACTACTTGTTTATCTTCAAGCCTTAAGACTCCAGATGCTATATCTTTTGATAACTGGGCACCATCAGTTTTCTTCACCAGATTTGCTTATGCACCCATTTTGTCTTTAGCAATCATGTTAGGAAGGTGAGCATCACAGAATGCCAGATTATTAGAACAAAGTGTTCTTGCAATGAGAGAGTACTTCAGTAGAGGCCCAATGTCTGTCTGCTACCATAATACTTAACATATAAATATATGTATATATGTATGTCCCTGTTGTTATATATAAATATATTTCCATATGTATGCGCTTATATTTATACCTCTATAAATGTCCTTTCCCTCCTAGTTCTTTCCTCTATTTGCTTTTATTTTCTTCTTGTCCCACTATCATGTTTGACCTTCATTTGGCTTTCAGCAATTCTGATTGGCTACATTGCACTTGATCAAGCCCCACCAGACAACGGTTTTAGATCACTTGCTGTTCCCTTGTTCCTGGTTTTATTGGCTCCCCTCTTCCTTCCCCACCACCCCTTCTCCCATGTTCCCCATAACCGTTGGCCTCATTGCTTTCTCCTCGGGATTGTTTATTCTGTCCATCTTACATAGATAGACATGGGGGAGGGCGAGAGCCTATAAATAGTTCCAGGACTGCCTGTTGACCTTTATGGATGTTTTATGATCAAGTCTGAGGAGGTGCCAAGCCCTGCCTCCAAAGTTTATTTTTGGGATTCCTCAGGCACTTCTTTATACTCCCCTATTCTGTTGGATTCCCTTCATGTTTAGCCCAGTGGTGGAGTGGTCAGACGGGCACCATTCCTGCACTGTGTCTCCACTGTTATCCCTGTAGTGCTACAGGTCAATGAGAGGATGTTGTGTCTAATGGTGAGGATGGCCCTATCGTCCTCTCTGTGGATTCGCTGCTCCAAGCAGGAATTTCGTCCTCAGAGCTCGGTGGGCCAGGTTTTAGTCCACTCTCGCCCTCTCCTTCCCTCTCATTTTGCTCCTGCATGTTTTGAGCAGACCCACCCCTCCCTCCAAGCTGTATCTTCGGTGCTGTACTCTACAGTGTGTTGTTCTGGAAATGGGGCCGACATAGCTGGGATTGGGGCCAGCCCCACAGACCTCTCTGTTGGTTTACTGCTTCATGCTGGTAATTTCCCTTCAAGTCTTATGCATGAGGTTGAGGTTTGGTCACTCTCTCCCTTTCCTGTGGCTACATAAACAATACCCTGCCCATGGGTGGGTTAATGCCTTGGTGCCCCGTTCCCTCGTCTTCATGTCCTCTTTGTCTTTTCCTTTATTTCCCCTCCTTTTAGTTGGCTGCCATATGTATCCCTGGGTTGGGTCTGAGCCCTGCCAGAGTGCCTGGATCTTGCCCCAGGAATTTATGCATTTAGTAGCTTTTCACCTGTGTCCCTTGTGCGTTTTAAAATTACCTCAGTGCACTCATGTTGTACTTGTTCTTGTTTAACTTTGCTTAGCATAATTTATTCCAATTCTTCCCATGTGACGATGTGCTTCATGGGTTCATCACTGCTTTTCATGGATGCATAGGACTTCATTGGGTTCATGTACCAGGTTTTTAAATCCATTCTTCCGTTGATGGAAATTTAGAGAGTTTCCAACTCTTTATGATTGTGCATTGAACTATGATGAATATTGGATTGCAGATGTCTGGCATTGATCAGTTTCATGCCTTTTATGGATATATGCCCAGTAGGGGGATTGCTGGGTCATATGGTAGCTCAATTTCCATTTGTTTTAGGTATTGCCAAATTGATTTCAATAATAGTTGAACATACCTACAGGTCCACCAGCAGTGGAGGAGAGTTCTTATCTCACCACAGCCCCTCCAACACTTATTGCTTTCTGATTTTTTTTGAATTGGGCTATCTTTGAGGGCGTTAGGTGGTATCTCATAGTTGCTTTACTTTTTATTTCTCTTTTGGTTAATGATCAGGAATATTTTCTCATATGCTTATTGGCCATTCTGATTTCTGTCCTTGGAAAACTTCTGTTCAGGTCCTTTTCCCTCCTCCTTTATGGGCTATTAGATTTTTTTTAGAGTTAAATAATAAGGCCTTTGTCTGATGTGTCAGTGTTACAGATATGTTCCCAGTCTGTGACTCTTTTAATACTTTCTTGACAAATTCCTTAGATGTGCACAGGTGTTTTGTCTTCAGTGTATCCCACTTGTCAATTTGTGCTTCCCCTGTATTAGTGTCCTTCTCTATATCTGATAGCCTATAAATTCCCTGTGTCAAATTTCTGAGGTATGTTCCAATTCCCTCATTAATGGCCCTAATTGTTTGGAATTTTACCTTGAGGTCTGTGATCCATCTTGAGCTTATTCTTGTGCACGGAGTGAGGAAAGGGTCTTGCTTCATTTTTCAACAGATAGATATAAATTTTATTTCCAGCACCACTTGTTGAAGAGGGCATCTGCTTCCCATTTGAAATTTTGGGGGCCCAGTTGTCTGTATGTTGATGATTTTATTTCTGGGTTTTCAGTTCTTTATCTGTCATTATACCAGTACCACACTGCTTTGACCACTATGGCTGTAGAATAGCTGCTAACGTCAGGTAATGCAACCTTCCAACTTTGTACTCCTTCTTGAGGAATTCTCTGCTAATTTAGGCTTTTTCCCTCTCTATATGAAGTTGGTAGTCAGTTTTTCTGAATCTTTGAAGAAAGATGATGGCATTTGTATCAGAACAGCAGTAAATTTACATAGTGTCTTGGGCAGAACTGACATCTGTACTATATTAAGTCTTCCATCCAGGAGCATGGGATAATCTTCCATTTGTGGAGATTGTTCTTGGTTTCTTGTAATAGTGTTCTGTAGTTTTCTTCAGACAAATCTTTGGGTTTTTTCGGTTTGGTATATCCCTAGACATTTCAATTTGTACTTGGCTCTTTTGAAGGGTACTATCTTTTTGATCACCTTTTCAATGGTCTTGTCCAATGTATATAGCAGTCTGATATACTTCTGTTTGTTGAACTTATATCCTAATTACTTCCACCACTCCTCTTTTGGAGCTTCAGTGGGATTGTTTCCATCTTTTTTCTATTGACAACCATGTTGGCTGATGGTTTTTCCTATATAGCTTATATTATATTGAGGAATTTTCCTTCCATTCCTATCTTCTTGAATGTCTTAAATAGAAATGGGTGTGGGATGCTATTGAATGCTTTTTATGATTTTATCAATAATATATAGTTCTTATAATTTTTCATGACAATGTGGCAAATAATGCTGATGGACTTTTGTATGTTGAACCATTCCTTCATTCCTGGAATCAATCCCACTTGGTCATGGTGAAATCTTTGTTTTATATACGTTTGTATTCCGTTGGCCAGTATTTTGTTAAGGATTTTTGCATCAATTTTCATTAGAGATACGGTTTGAAGATCTCAATTCTTGTGGTATCCTTGCCTGCTTTAAGTATCCGTGTTACAGTAGCTTTATAGAAAGAGTTTGAGTTTGCCATATTTTTCTATATTCTGGAAGAATTGGTGTAGGATTGATGTCAGTTCTTCCCTAAATGCTTGGTAGAATTTTCCTGTGAAGCCATCTGACCTAGGGGATTTGTTTGTTGGTAATCACTTTATAACCTTGAATATTTCTTCTATTGCGATGAGTCTGTTGAGATTCTTGACATCCATCTGAGATATTTTAGGGAGGAATTTCCAAGTATTTGTTCCTGTCTTCCAAGTTGTCGAATTCTTTGACATACTGGCCTTCATAATACTGTGTTATTAGCCCTTTAATTTCTTTATGATCTGTTGTTATTTCCGCCAATTTATTCCACATCCTGGCTATTGATGCTTGTTCCTTCCTTTCTCTGGTTAGATTTGCCTATGGTCTGTCAGTTCTGTTAATCCTTTCAAAGATTTGCCTTTTAGCTGCATTTATTTTTTCTGTTGTTTTAGTTTTTCCCTCTTAAGTATCTCATTCCTGATTTTTATTATTTCTTTTCTATTGCTGTTACTACGATTGTCCTATTGGCACTGTTCTAATTGCTGGGCTTTTTGTGCCAGCATAGCAATTGTAATCTTCTCAAATTTTATTGTATGTGAATTTATTGCTATAAAACTTCCTCTGATAACTGCTTTTGCTGTGTTCCAAAGGTTTTGATATGCAGTGTATTCTCCTTCTTGTTGGTTTCTGAAAACATCCTAATTTCATGTCTGCTCCCATTACGCATTAGGGAATTTTTCATCCTCCAATTATTTGCTCTTGTTTCTTAATCATCCTTTTGTTGATTTCCAGCCTTATGACATAATTTTCTAAGAAGGATGTCTGAGTGAACTCTATGTGCTTGAATTTACACAGGCTTGATTTGTGTACCAGCATGTGGTATGTCTTCAGGTATATGCCTTGTGGGCTTGAGAAAGTGTAGATTATTTTTAATTTGTGTGGAGAGCTCTGAAAATATCTCTGAGGTCTAGTTGCCTAATTGTAGAGTTTAATTCTATAGCCTCCTTATTAAGCTTCTTTTCCTGTGATCTATCTTTCTTGAAGAGTGCTGTATTAAAGTAACCTACTTTGTTTGCTGAGTTTATGATTTCTGTTTTCACCTTTTGGAACATTTGATGAATTTTTCGGGTCTCTCATTGGGTGTTTATAAATTTATTATGTTCACTGGTTCTTGGTCTACTGTGTTCTTGAGAATTATATCGTGCCCTTCCTTATCTCTTTTTATGGCTTTCACCTTGAGATCAATTTATTCTGAGATTAGGATTTCATTGGTGAATTTTTCTTGGGCTTCAGCCTAACTGGTATTTTTGGCTTCCTTAATGGTTGCCTGATTTTCATTCATTAAGCTGGGGAAGTTTTTCTCTAAGAATTCCCTCAGTCCTTTTGCTGTTGACTTCTTCATTGTGTCTTATTCTGGTAGTCCAATTATTCTAATGTTCCCCTATCTTGCTTCACTATCTTTCACACTTGTTGAAGTCTGCCTGGTATCCTCTAGGTCACTGGTATGATTCTCTGCTTCTTCAAGTTTGTTGAAGTCTGTGAATTTGCTATGTACTTTTGTTACCTTGTGCCTTAACTCTTCTATTTCCCTTTGGTGCATGGCCTTTATCTCCTCTGTGATGTCATCCTCTTTCTGTATTACGTATTTCATATTCTGAAGATTTCTTTCTGTGGCAGATCAACATCTGCCTATTCTATGAAAGCCATTAGGTTCAAGATAACCTCTGACATTGGGTTATATTTCTCCTGTTTTCTTGTTGAGGTTATTGAGACAAATTGCTGTTTACATGACATTTTGCAGGAACTTGCTGCCATTTCCCCAGGAGTCAAATATCCCGTGGTTCTCTCTTTGGTAGGTTGGTAGTAAATCTTCTGCTTGCTGCCTGTACCCAATTTCCTTGGGGGTCATGCTGCATCTTTGTTTCACCAGGGTTTCCCTCTCACCCTTCTTTTGGAGGCATGTTGGATGGCTCTCTCAGGCTCTGTGGTCAGCCTGTGTTGCATTCAAGCATTGCTTGGGCTTCTGTGGGAACCCGTCTGTAGCTATAAAAGTCATCTGCAGCTTCCTAAGCCTAAGCCACAGTCTGAAGGGAAGTGTTGGCCTAGGGTGAGGGTAGAGGTGGGGGCAGTCTGTTATTAGCTAGAGACATGTTGAGTGGGTGGGTAGGTGAGGGGGTGCACGGAAAAGGCCCCAGCCATGTCTGTCAGCTTGGTACACAGTTCTGAAGCCCCAAGCACAGGAACTGGGCAGAGAAAGGAAAGGGTAGGAAAAAGAATGCACCGTATTGGGTGTCAAAGAACAGCTGGCCAGTTTGGGCATAGCAGCCAGGGCACAGGTGGATAACCAGGGTTGATAGCTGTGATGAGATTCACAGCAACACAGGCAGTGCAGGCCAGAGCCGTACCTGCTGCAGGCCTCGAGTCCCCAGGGTTCTGCAATGGGTACAGGAGAGGAGATGTAAGTCATGCTAAGGTGCAGGGAACTGCTCTGGGCTCTCACAGCGAACAACCAACTGCCTCAGGACCTCTACTGGGCCCCCAGATCTCCCAACTCACCTATGTCCAAGGAGCTCCCAGGGTGAGCTCCCTTCCTAGTCCTCATCTTACCAGAAGTCCATTGACTTTCATTTTACTATCTAAAACTTTAAATAATTGCACGGTTCTTCACCAAAATATCCAGTTAAAGAACTTGTTTTCCTATAAATGTAAATCAAGTCAATACTCAGAGACGATAATTGTTTATGGGAGTTGAAATCTCAGTCTTTCTCCCAAGGAGCTGCTGATGCTTTCAGAGTGCTGACCATGCAGATTGCAGTCAATATGCATCACTGCTACACCATGAAGGTTCCTTAAATAATACCTTAGTGATACATTTTTTGGCAGTCATGCTTTTTTTTTTGTAGAGCAACTACAAGAAAAATATTTTCTCTATCCCTAAAGGATTTAGCTGTATCTCTGAAAATAATGTATCCTTCTTTGTCGAAGGGATTGAATAAAAGATTGAGATTGAGTTGTTTAACCCACAAAGTCATTTGCAAAAGTTTTTCTTATAAATGATGAAAATAAAATGTATATGCATAATATAATAAGAGAAAGAAAAAATGAAAACAGGAAAGCTTATATAGTACATATGAAGAGTTCTCCTTTCCTTCTTTCATCTTGTTTATGGATCTTTTACCAAGGGATACTTCTATATTTAGGATTAAACTTCCTGCTTTCTAAAACAAATGTTTACTAAAGAAACATCTGCCATTTTTCTAAATGCCAGAATCATAATTAAGCATCCTATTGCTAAACAAAGTGCCACCGTATTTCAGGTTGTTAGTTGTCATGGAGTTGACTACTATACATTTAATGGGGACATTATGTGTATAAAAACAAAACAATACTCAGTCCTTAATCATATTTATGATTGCTCATATTTTTTAGTTCATAGTTCTGGTACAAGATGTCGTCTGATTGATCTCAACACATCTCACAATATCCTTCATTTTCACCAATCTTCTACAAAGTATGAAGTCTCGCTACTTCTTAGTTAATAACTCTTATAATCCAGCATTTTACATCTATAACAATAGTGACAAATTTTCTTCCTGAATATTTTGCACATCAATCGTTATTTCTGGCAGTACCAAATGATGAAAGTTATGATGTTGAAGATTATGAGTTAATTTGGATGGGTCATGATTCTCAGTGTTTGACAATTATATAACATAAGTTCACAATTGTGTAATGATGTAATGCAAATTGTTTTTTATTTAATGATGTAACTTAGTAATTATGTAAGATGAAGTGATCCCCATTTTCTGATCTAATGTGGTTCTCCATTTTTTGTGTAATACTGATGTTTACACAGCGCTCTTATCTTTGAAACCTAACCATACTAATTGGTAGAGAGTAGGAGTACTTTTCTAGCAATTATTCTTTCCTGATGGTGTGTTCAAACTAAGAGAGTGGATGCTTTGCCATCTTTTCTTCTAAGGAGTTTTCAGATTGTATTTCTTCTAAGACAGGTTTGATCATTATCTGGGAGTCCACTATATATTAGGTATTCTTCATCAGACATAATTCCTCTTTTGCCTACTTTTTTCTCCCCCTTTGGCCAGCATTTTCATCTACACAATGGGGTTTAAAAGATCATAGCTGAGGTCAAGAATGTGAGATTTTAGCTTTTTTAAAAAATGTTAGAGTTCTTACAAACAAATGTGTCTGATGCAATATAGTGTGTCATGTATTTCTCTACTGCCACTTCTATTGATTTATGATCCAAGTAAAATGAACTAAATGACAATTTCAATTATTTCCTTATTTATAATGAGATGATTTTCAATCCAACAGTGGTGATTTTTTTATTTGGTTGACCATGAGATGTAATTCGTACTGAAGACTGTTGTGCTTAACCTTCGTCTGTAAACCCAAACCCAAATCCAAACAAACAAATTCACTGCTATCCTAACAACCCTAAAGGAGAGGGTAGAACTGCTCTTGTGGCCTTCTGAGATTGTTACTCTGTACACTTTTAGAAAGTCTCAATTTTTGCCCCTCAGAACGGCTGGTGGTTTTAAACTGCTGGCCTGATGAGGTTAGCATCAGAATTTGTAAATCTTGAATATTCCTGCATGTTTGTTAGGTAAGGTTGTCTCACTGACATACCACACATTCTTAGCTATCCTTCTGAAAATTTTGTGACTGCATTTTTTGCATAGTGATCTGTTGAAAAACAAGCTTCTCAGATTGTTCATCCATAATATCACGACTGCAGATAACTATATAAATACAATTTTACTATTGTGAGCAACATTAAGAAATAAAATGAAAATATTTCATTAATCTCACAGAAGACTTCCTGAGGAAGGGTTATACTTTATCTGTGTTTCACTTTTAGAGAAAGACATTCTCCAGGGTCCTATTTCACTTTTGTGGAATGTCTTACTGCATACTAACTTTTCATTAGACTTGGTCTAAAACCCCATTATTGAATATAAACCCTTCCAAAGATTAACCTTTGTGGGATATTGAACTTCTAAATCCAAATATATGATGAAGGCTCCTTTGTAAAATTTGGATTAAAACCAAGAAAAACTTTTATCTTTGTGACTCATATATTATTTTTATTACCACTATGGGAATTTATTACCACTATGTCACAAATCATATAAATATGTTGTATTGATACATTAAAATGCATATAAGCATGTGACTATAATTCTTTACATAAGATATTATTGTTCTGATTTGGGGAACATAGTTTATATAAACTTATAAAAGAATATTTCAAGCTGCTACCTGTGTGTCAATAGTAATTTGTGCTTGTAATTTTAAAATATAAAATAACAAATAAAATTTAGTTTATTCTACATGTTTAAATTTTTTTGAAATCCATAATATATTGAAAACTATATAGTAAATATTAAAAATTATATCCTTAATGTTTTAACGAGTAATTAGTTGCACTGATAATGAATGCAAAAAGGAGATACCATTTTTATAATTATCAGTAGAACTTAGAGTTACATTTATTTTAATCATTACAAAATCATGCTAAATATATAATTTATTGCAATAGCCAAACATTTGATAGGGATTCATTCAATAAAATGCATGCATTTTTCTCAACAGAGAGAACTGTTATTACTGTCCCACCTTTCAAAATGGATGTGACGGTGGGTGAGAGTGTAGTCCTGCCGTGCCAGGTATCCCACGACCCCTCCCTTGAAGTTGTGTTTGTCTGGTCCTTCAATGGAGATAACATAGACTTTAAAAAGAAAGGAGTTAATCATTTTGAAAGAATTGGAGGAGTAAGTGGTTGAATTTTTTAAGTATTTAATACAATGAATGGAATGTTACACATATCAATATCTTTCATAATTATCCTTCCATCTTTATTTGCATGGATAATTACTGTCTTTTTCTGAAGTGACGTCTGCTTTGTTTGCTTTATGTCTTTCATAGAAATATTTATGTTATATATGCCATCATAATAAAAGGGATATTAAAGGAAATCAGTATAAGAAACTGCACTATAGTGATACTTACTTTTACAGATATGTATTATATGTATTATAATTACAGATATGTATTATATTTAATATTTACCCAGCAAAAATTGGGACCTGTTGAGTTAGATTATGTTTTTTTCTTATTTTCCCCATCATATCTGTAGGAATCTGTTGGAGATTTGATGATAAGGGATATTCAGTTAAGCCATTCAGGAAAATATAAGTGCATAGTTCAAACAACTCTAGAAATTTTATCTGTTGTAGCTGATATCATTGTTAGAGGTAAGCAAAATGGTTAAAATAAGTAATCACATGATATATTTATAGGCCAAATTTTCAATAAATAAATACTAGCTCTTTCAAAGACCATATCATTATAGAAACTGACACTAAATATTGGAATTTTCTATTTTACTAAAGCTTTGAAATCCAGAGTTTGGGTACTATGGATATGGGCAATGAATTGAGCAGTTTTTGTCTATTTATATGGCACACTCAGTTTGAATAGGCAATGTCATTCCCTAAAACTGAGAGTTACCTTCTATTCATACCAAACCAGTAGGGTTCGACTCACATGAATCTGAAGTTCTCCATACTGTATGTATGCAATGAGAACTCAGGGGGAGAGAGAATGTTTCTCGGTTTTTGAGATAAGCTCCTTATTGAATGATATAAAACCATTTCATGAATGACATTTTCTGATCTTCAAAGGAAACATTTCTGAATTAATCTCCTACCATGTAAGCTCAATTAATAGAACTTTATATCTAATAATATCCTATCAACATACAATGTTCAATATTTTGCTTTTCCAGATAAGATAAACTGTCCCTGCCTCTGCCATTTAGTCTAATAACTCTAATATCATAAAACCTATTTTTCAAGGTCCCCCAGGCCCCCCAGAGGATGTGAGAGTGGAACATATTTCTAGCAGCACCTCTCAACTCAGCTGGAGACCAGGTCCAGATAATAACAGTCCTATTCAAATATTTACTATTCAGACTCGAACACCATTTTCTTTGGGTTGGCAGGCTGTTTCTACAGGTAGGTGATTCATGTGTTCGGTGATTTTTAATTTTTTTAACCCATGAAAGCTTTCTTTATTTAATTGATTGATTGTGACTAGCACCAATGAAGGTATCTCCAGTATGCTGCTCTTTGTTTAGTTCCAGAAATCCTCAATGGTAAGACGTATAGTGCAACCGTGGTTGGCTTGAGTCCTTGGGTGGAGTATGAATTCCGTGTTGTTGCTGGGAACAGCATTGGGATTGGAGAACCAAGTAAGCCATCGGAATTGTTAAGAACCAAAGCATCAGGTAAGCACGTATGTCTCTGAGAAAGATGAGGTCTTCTTTATGTTAGGTGTTAGACAAAATAAATAAGAAGTGCTTTGGGAGGACTTAGAGGTTTTGCTCAGTATCAAAGGTAGCCATCAGTTGTTCTTATTTTTAATATTTGATGTGTACAAAGCAAGGTGCATTCCTTGAATATTAAGTGCAATAAGAAATAACTACAGTAGGTCAAAATAAGAGCTGTTCAGAAGCTGGTTTCGCATTTCTTCTGTGTCCTAGCAAAAATCCAATAGATTCGTAGATTCAGTTGAGTTACTTTCTGCATGTTTCATTAAATTGTCGTAGCCAACAATTAACTGCAGCACCGTAATGCAGTCTTCCATACTTTTCCATTTATTTCTCAACTCTGACCTAGTTGCAGTTTCATGGAGCAATAGTATAAATTTTCCCTTGTGCAAATTAGGCAAATCTTAACCTCATTTAATGGAATCACTAATTGAGCATCAATTGGGTCACTAAACAGCAGAACATGAGTAGACTCTGGTTCAGAAATCAAGCCTTCGTTAAGCTCGTTCCAATGGATCTTCTTTGTTCCACTCTTAAACTCTCACATTTATAGTGGCATTTGAGGTGCTTGCTGTATTTAATTAACAGAGTTTGCATGCTTATATAGTCCACATAAAAATGAAGGATTTCTTTCTTGTTGCTGACTGAGTTGATCAAATGCAAACTACCTCAATCAAGTGCACACAACTGTTAGAGGCAATCAGATGTCACTGGCCCTTTTAAAGTATAAGTATTGTCATTAGTTGCTGAGGAGTCCCTTCCAACATATGATTAGTACAGTGTGCAGAGTGGACCTGCTACAAGCCACAAAGATCTTTCTGAAACAAATTGTTAGGTCTATCTTCCAACACATCTCTGGGTGAATTCAAAACACTACGTATCCATAGTTGGGAGTCAAACACGTAACCATTTGTGCTCCTAAACTCAAAACCAAACGCATGACCATCAAGCCTATTCCAACCCAGAGAGACAGAGCAGGACAGAGTGGGGCTGCACCCTTTATGTTGTGGAGACTGAATCTTCACAAGGGCAGAGGGCCACGTTGTTCCTATGCTGCTCTGCGTGGGGGTTCAAACTGCTCATCTCGAGGTTCAGCTCACTATGCACAAAGAGGGAAATGTATTTGTGCATTCAGTGCCTCCTAAACTAAACCCAGCAAACAACCCCCCTGGCATGGAATCAGCTCCAACACAGTCACCCTGCATTGGAGTTCAGAGGCTGCAAGTTTCTATAAAAGCAGACAGCTTCATGAAGCTGTCACCGACCTTGAAGGTAGCAGTAAAACTGCTCACCAGACAGGACAACCGGGATCCTTAACGTACTGTTATTATATTTATCATGGATGGAGGTATGGGACTCTTTTTTGTTTTGTTTTTTAACATTTGGTTAAACTTTAAGTAAAAATTTACCTCAGAACTTAGTTTTCCTATCAATAGTTTATGCAACATCATTCCAGGACATTGGCTTCCCACAGCATTGCACTGTACTGGCACTTTCCGCCTGCTGCCCCAGGCCCTTTCCTCCAGTTTCCCTGACCCTCTCTGTGGCCTCAGCTTCCGTTTCCTGGCAAATATCCTTGTGGTGTCGAGTGGCTGATTGTTCTGGTGAGCACATTTTCACAGGTTTATTGCTCCCTTTACATCGTGCCTGTGAGTGCACTAGAGGATTTTGTTGCAGGTCAATCTTCCCAGGAATCAGATATACATATATATTATGTTGTAGATATTTAAAATTTAGTTTTGTTAGCCTCCCAGAACCTCCATTGTAACCAGCGTGTTCTACTATGGTCTTGGTCCAAGTCGTGGGCAGTGGTCGTCAGGCACCACCTAGTGTTTTTGACACCATGTCACAGAATGCAATTTTTAATGTGGAATATTAACTAGTTGCTTTCTTTAGTCTTTGTCTTTCTTCATTCTACTTTATTCCACTTGAGAAGAGATCAATAGTTGCTTCTTAGAGGGCCATTTACAAGCTTTTAAGACTCCAGAAGCTACACCTGACTAGAAAATAGAGCATTATTTTTATGAACTGTGTTTTGCCAATTGACCTGAGACTTTAGTCTTTGGTCTTAAAGGCTAGTGATTCATTTCCCGTGCCTAAGTAGTTTCTAAAACTATTCTCCTATGTGCTCTGTTACATATGTATGAATGTAGCATTTATAAATGCATGGATATAATAGAAGTTCTCACCACTAATTCTATACTTGTATGAGAGCATCCTCTCATTTGAGCCCCTTTACCTATTTCAAAGGTAGACTTTTCTTTGTTTCTAATTTCTTAAAAATTACTGCTGTTCCAGGATTGGATTTGTTATAAGTTTTTGTAGTTGCCATTTTCTTCTATATTACTCAGTGTCTTCCTTTTCTTCTGTTCCAGTGTACTGAAGTGCGCTGCATTGTGTAATGGCATTTCTTTCACCCGAGTGAACTCTTACCTACACTCTAATCAGTGATCTTTTCCCTCCTGCTCTGTGGCTTCCCTAGCAATCATGAAAGAATGTTTATTTTTCTTTGCAAATATATTCTTGACTTTTTATAATGCTGGTCTCATTCAATGTTTATCCATTTGTGTTTGGCTTATTTAAGTAAACATCATGTCTTCCCGGTTCATCCATGTTGTGAAATGAGATCATCATATTTGACAGCAAGCTCTTGGAGCTAAATCATCCTAGAACTTGAGAACCGAGAGGAGAGTCCTTTGTTTCCCAGAGATGATAAATAAAGATCTGACCCGTTAACTGGTCATTTCTGAAAGAACCAGGATTAAAATCCTGAAATCCTAACTATTGCTCCAGCATTCTCCAAAACAGTGGGTCAGTAAGGTAAATGAACATTAAATCAACCAGAGAAAATGTGTAAATACAGAGATCCCTGGATCCCTACCAGACTCACCACATTGGAATCTCAGGGTGTAGCTCATGATCCTGTGACTAGAATTGGTTCTAGTTATTTGTCTGCAGCTCATATTTTGGTACCTATAAGTCCTGGTGGGTGGTAAATTGGACTGAGAAGGACATGAACCATTCAAACTCACCAGCTAATCCTGGGCTCTCTGCTTCCATAGCTTCTTGAAAACCATATGAGGCAGTTCTATGCTATCCTATAGGAGCACTGTATATTGGAAGTGGCTTGAGGTGATATGTTTGGGTACATGGTTTGATTTAAAAAAATTTTATGGAAAGATATATTAAATATCAAAGTCTCTTTCTAACGATTTCCCTGAGGTCCCAAATCATACATCAATGTCTTATTTTTAATATTATCAGTGGCTAAATTGTATCCAACAGGCCTATGGTTTAAGTGTAGGTAATTTAAAATGGTAACTTTTTGGTCCCCAGAATATTTGAAATTTTGTACTGTGTAAATGGAGACCTGGTATTATAATGGTTTATGCATTGAGATCCATTGGTTACACATTAGGGTCCTTGTGGTTGGTAGTTCAAAACCACCAGCAGCTCCTTAGGAGAAAGCTGCGACTTTCTACACTCATAAAGTCTCTGAAGCCCACAGAACTCTCTCTACCTTTCCTGGTCAACTTAAATAATTTGGAATCAAAATGATGGCAGTGATTTTGGTTTGGGTTGAAAATTATAGTTGAAAATAATTTAAATTAAATGGCCAAACTGTTCAAAAACCGTTAAATAATGTAATTATCTGCTGTTGAGTACTTTAAACTCAGCAATTTTGTAAAATCCATTCAGAATCATGTTGTTTTTGGTAAACACATTGGGAGAATTATCAAAACACAGCAAGTTTAGGGTAAATTTGAGTATGAAATGGGTATCTGAAGGATCTTTTAAAAAAAATCAAATTACTTTATTGCTATACCAGTTAAAAACAGCACTGCCGATAAAATGGTTAAATGCCTGTCTGCTAATTAAAAGGTCAGTAGTTCAAACACACCAGTCACTCTACAGAAGGAAAGACCAGTGACCTGCTATAACAAAGAATGCATGTGTAGAAAGGGGGAACCAATCACAAGGATGTACATATAACCCCCCTCCCTGGGGGGCGGACAACAGAAAAGTGGGTGAAGGGAGACATCGGACAGTGGAAGACATGACAAAATAATAATAATTTAGAAATTAGCAACGATTCATGAGGGAGGGGTGAAGGAGGGGGAAAATGAGTTGCTGATACCAAGAACTCAAGTAGAAAGCAAATGTTATGAGAATGATGATGGCAACAAATGTGTGAATGTGCTGACACAGTGGATGGATGGATGGATTGTGAAAAGAGTTGCATGAACCCCAATTAAATGATTAAAAAAAGAAACTATAAAAATAAATTTTTAAAAAAAGAATGCACATGTGTAAATTGAGTCCATTACTACTCACAGCAATCCTGCTAGACAAAATTGCCCTACAGGGTTCCCTAGACTGTATAAGAGTGTGGAATGTTGGAACTTTTCTCCTCAAGCTGATGATTCTCAATAACTGACCTTTCTGTTGCTAACATTTAACTTTTCCACTACCAGAATTCTTGAAAAGGTCACAGGCAATCAAGTCCTATGAGGCCATTCTCTGTCTTCAAGGAATGCTATGAGCTAGAATCAAAGTAAAGATGAAGGCAAATATTAAGGTGTTATTTAAACAGTTAATATCTATATGAAGAGGGATTGAATTTTGTATCGGAATTTTAAAAGACCAATGAATAATTTCATATGTTAATCTCTGCCTTTTAGTATACATATATCACCTTCTGAATTTTGATGAAGCATAGTAATGCAGACAATTTATTTCTATATTTTTATATTAAATTCTATATGATATAGATTTATCCATTATCATAGATTTTTGCCACGGTGTCGGGAAAGGCAATAGTAATTTATTTTGTTGTTATTTTTTAACCCTTTCACAAGTTTTCACTCTACTGTGTATACACAGGTAAAACTTCCTACTGAGTATACACTGCAATATCCTCCCGTGCACACACTCACAATTATAATCAATTTTACAGCTTACCTTGAACTCTTATTCATTCCAAGTTTTCTTAAGAGTCTATATGAAGGGCAAATGTTTGGTAATCTATAAAGTTGATCAGTGTCTGAAATAGTCTTCCATGGAACCTTACATCCTCACTCTAAAAAGGGAATCTCGACTGCTCAACAGAGAAAACGTACTGACTTTATGAGTGGAGTATTGGAGGGAAGCTCCTTGCTCAATCTTTTTTCAGAGATTTGAAACTCAAAACGGCTTATTTTTAAAAGAATTCATTTACTTACATATATTTATATTATTTTATACATTAAAGTATTCTAATAGTCAATGAAAGGAAAATTATTTTAGTTTATTTTTAAAAAGAATTAATTAATAAACTGCCTCAGTAACTTTTTCACAGCACAACTGTCTAATTAGGCACTAAATCATCAGTGTCACTGCTACCAACTGAATGGAACATCATTTTGCCAATTAGTAGATGATGCATAATAATGTCAAATACATGATGTTACTCAATTTTTAATTAATTTTGGAGCCAGGGTGCTCATGTATCAAACACAATTGTATCTTCTCTCTTAGAAATTTGGGTATGTGTAAACATAATTTATGTTCATTAAAAATTCAATGCTCTCTCACAGTGGCCCTGAGTGAGATTTTGAAAGGTGAAATCCAAAACAAAACTCTTCCCAATGATGATGGACCTTGATAATTGCCATCCCATGTTTTTCTGTTCTTTTCTCTTTTCCTGTTTTTTTTTCCCCTTCTAGTTCCAGTCATGGCACCAACAAATATCAACGGAGGTGGAGGAAGTCGGTCTGAACTCATCATTACGTGGGAGGTAATTTTCTATGTTACTGAGTTATATTGGAGGAGAAACGATTTGGCTGGCCAAGAAGAATACTGAAAAACAAAAAGATATTTTTGATCATTATGTATAAAAATACATGGAATGAACAGATCTCTGATGATTACAAAAGTGAGATCATATGACTAACAGTACAGATTTCTCCCCAATGTAAGGAAAATAACTTAAATATGTATTGAGGGCGGATTAGTAGCAGTTTTGTTCTTGTCTGGTGAACTAGAAACTGCTTTATTTATTGCTGTGGAACTGTCTGGCTGCACAGGGATGAGACTCAGTAGACTGCAGGCAGGAAAAAGTTGTGTTTTCCCCATTGCTCTTTTCAATCCTGTCAGCGTGTTCTTTAAACATGTTTGATACAGGCATTAGGCGGGTTTGCTAGATACATCTTCCCATAAATAGTTTGATACCTTTATTTAGAATGCTTGCAAATTCATATCTTTCTTATAATTTTAGGCTTCAGCTGGAACTGATCAGAGAGCCATGTTTTACTGTTCATAGACTTATTTGTTATTGTCCTCTTTACTTATTGTTAGCATTTTTATTATTTTTCATAGTACCAAAGCATCCACTTCTTTGACTATATGACCTCTAATATCACATACTACATCTGATCACACTGTGTCCATCAACCTGTCTGACATGTAGACCAGTGATTGTCAATTTAGAAGGAGGGAAATTCCACACAGAGTTATACTTTCCAATGTATCATTCCTATTTTCCCATTTTCAGTCATATTTGGATTTATGTACATGCCTATTCTGAACCAAATTCTTCTGGTGCCTAAACTTGTTTAAGGAATGTTATGTGTATTCAAAAGGAGATGCATAGATCAGTTCAGACCCTCAGAATGCATTTTACTCTTTCAATTTAATGCGCATCATTGAGCAGATACTCTTTTCAGTGGGAGTTGGTGGCTGACTGGCCAGTGAACCTCACGGGTAATAACCATCCAACTGTCAGTAAGAGGACTGGTGTTCCATATGTTTCAGTGGAGCGTCCTGACTGAAATGAACTGTAAAGGCCTAAGGATCTCTGAAAACCAACTAATGAAAATATACGGAGCACAAATATCTGATCTACAATTTATCATGGGGATAGCACAGGATCTGGCAGCTTATTATTCCACTGTGAGAGGGGTTTCCATGAGTCGGGGTCCAAATCCAGGGCAACAAAAAAGAATGGCAACTCTGTGAAAAGCAGTAGAGATTCAAAGATGAACAAGAAAAACTGAATGCAAAGAAGCCTTCAACTTTTTTTTAAATCATTTTATTGGGGCTCATACAACTCTTATCTCAATCCATACATACATCAATTGTGTAAAGCACATTTGTACATTCATTGCCCTCATCATTCTCAAAACATTTGCTCTCCACCTAAGCCCCTGGCACCAGCTCCTCATTTTCCCCTCCTCCCTCCTTCCTCTCCCCTCCCTCATGAACCCTTGATAATTTATAAATTGTTATTTTGTCATAACTTACACTGTCCGATGTCTCCCTTCACTCACTTTTATCTTGTCCATCCCCCAGGGAGGAGGTCACATGTAGATCCTTGTAATCGGTTCCCCCTTTCAATTCCACCCTCCCAGTATCGCAATTCACACAACTGGTCCTGAAGGGATCATCTGCCCTGGATTCCCTGTGTTTCCAGTTCCTATCTGTACCAGTGCACATCCTCTGGTCTAGCCAGATTTGTAAGGTAGAATTGAGATTATGATAGTGGGGGAGGAGGAAGCATTTAAGAACTAGAGCAAAGTTATATGTTTCATCATAGCTACATTGCGCCTTGACTGGCTCTTCTCCTCTCCAAGATCCTTCTGTAAGGGGATGTCCAGTGGCTTAAAAATGAGCTTTGGGTCTCCGTTCCACACTTACCCTCCCACATTCACAATGATAAAATTTTTTGTTCTGTGATGTGTGATACCTGATCCCTTCGACACCTTGTTATCGCACAGGCTGGTGTGCTTCTTCCATGTGGGCTTTGTTGCTTCTGAGCTAGATGACTGCTTGTTTACCTTCAAGCTTTTAAGACCCCAGACGCTATATCTTTTGATAGCCGGGCACCATCAGCTTTTTTCATCACATTTGCTTAGTCACCTGCTTTGTCTTTAGCGGTTGTGTTGGGAAGGTGAGCATCATGGAATGAAGCCTTTAATCTTAACTCAATCTGTATTTAGGTAAAAAATATATCATAATAATATATGTATTATATTTCAGAAAAGAACTTTGTGGTAAAGAGACAATTTAAGGCTTGAGTATGACATTTCTCCATCATTTTAATCTATGACCTTATGTGAAAACAAGGATGGACCTTAAATACATAATGAGGACTGTCCCCAGTGTACATTGATTGTACAGGATGCAAATGTCCTGTGAAAGAGCACTTTGAGACACATTTATAATACTCGACTAACAGAAACACAAGTCTTTTTACTTATGCTGATGACCTGATTAACCGTCTTGATTAAATCTGAGAACAAGGAAGCATCAAAAACAAAGCAAACGTTCTATCAAATAGCTTACCTTGTAATTAATCTTTTGTATCCTGTTCTGAATTGGCTTTAGTTCTGATCTCCGTGAAAGGGAGAAGAGAAACTAATACATCAGGGCAGTTTATTTTTTTCCAGGTTTCAAGACCTGCATTTTTCCTCCCCTTTTCACTTTCTATATTTCTTAAACTATTTCACGTACTTAGGAATAGAGCCTACTCAGGTCATCTCAGTTAATGAAGATTTATTTTAAAGTGACCCAGGAAGTAATGAGGACAGGGAAAAGATCTCGGCAACTAAGTCAGCAGGCCACACGAACCCCTGCCTGTGCTCCAGCTCTTGCTGACTGGCAGCCGCTCTGATCCTCCAGACTGTGCATCTTTCCTATTTGCTCCACACCTCCTTGGGTCCTCTATATTTCTAGCTTCCATTTCCCCCTAGCTTCTACTGCCTCAGCTTTACTATTGTATTGTTTATACTGGTTGTCTGGTTTTTAGTATCTATGCTTGGCTTCCATTGCTGTTATTTAGTGTTTATTTCTGCAAATGAAGGATTGATTACATTCATTAATCACTGTAGAAAACTGACATCAGAACTTCTCAAAGACACTAACTAAAATGCCATTGGCTCTGTTGCCATAGTTGGGTCATCAATGTTGTCTCAGGGGAAGGATATAGGGATTCAATGAATGGCAACCTATGGGTAAAGAAATTGCAGAAATGGAGCTATGGGCATGAGGGACTTAGATCTGCTCTTACTGAATTATGAAAATATTTTAAAAAGAAGAGACATTTTATTTTCTTCCAGAAAAACTAAAACCAGAACCAGAAAAAGCAACCCTGCATTTACTTTTAATACACATCTCTTATAAATAGATCTAATCTCTGTCAAAATTTGAAGTGAAGTTTCATTTTCATTTGCCTTTTTTATGTGATTATGTGTAATTCTTGATCTCTGCATCATTCTAGTGAAAATTTATGTTTTTCTTTTGTCATTTTAATAACTTTAGATTTCAAATATATTTTACAGAGTTTTGTGTCTGTGGGACTTAGTTTTCAATATTCCAGAAAAATGTATATTAACATTACATATGTATATGTATATATATATACGTATATATGGGTAAAAAATAATGGAGTTCCTTTATCCTTTTTTATTAAAAAAATCTCTCTTAATATATGTATTATTACACAATAATTCAATTACATATAAGAACTTTCTAAAAAGTATTGTGAAAACGAAATGTATAGTTTTCAAATAAATGTCTTGTAAATTAATTTTCTGCTATTTCAAGTTTCATTATCACTATTTTATCATAATTTGTAAAAACTTGACTTACAAATAATCATGAAAAATTTATAAAAATAGTAAAACTTACATTTTCCATTTAAAAGTTTAAACTATCTGTGTACCATTAATTGGGATTATTTTCCCAATCAATATTCTAATAAAAGTAATTTCTCACTACTTAATCATTTAAAGTAAATTCTCATGATTTTAACTTTACAAAATAAATAATGGTAATATCTCAATGACATATTTTTGTGAATGCTTAGTGATTGCTCACATTCTGCCCAAGTCAATTCCAGAAGAACTACAGAATGGTGAGGGATTTGGATATATCATCATGTTTCGGCCAGTCGGCTCAACCACCTGGACCAAAGAAAGAATTGTTTCTGTGGAAGCATCCAGGTTCATTTACAGAAATGAAAGCATCACACCCCTCTCTCCCTTTGAAGTCAAAGTGGGTGTCTATAACAATGAAGGCGAAGGATCCCTTAGTACTGTATCCATTGTCTACTCTGGAGAAGATGGTAAGTTTAGGCAAGCTATGGAATAAGCATATTGCAGAATCACTTTGCATAGGCCACGATGTTAAAGATGGTCACGCGTTTCTTTTTGATGTTAGAACCTCAACTAGCCCCAAGAAGAACTTCTGTCCAGAGTGTTTCTGCTTCTGAAATGGAGGTTTCCTGGAATGCTATTGACTGGAATAGCAACACAGGGCGTGTGCTGGGCTATGAGGTAATTCACATTAATTCATTTATCCTGATAGTGCAGTGGCTGCACAATAGTGCCAGTTCAGTTCTGCCTGGTCCTTAGCATAGACTAAAAAGAAGAGGTTCTTACCAATTGACCCGAGCAAATTACCAAATAAAAGTCATTTAAATATGCCCAGACATATACCTTCTAGATTTCTTGGCATATAAGACAGTGAGTGGTTTCTGATTTTCATCAACTAGCTAAAGTACTTCCATTGACATTTAACCTATGCCCGTGGCCTTGATTTTTGCAATGCCTTCAGTTTGACTTGGATTTCTTCTTTCAGTATTGTTCATTCTTGATCATATACTACCTCTTGAAATAGTTGAATGTACACCATTTCTTTGTGCACTGTGTATCCTTCCATATTATTTATATGCTTCCCATATTTTTTTCAATAATTTTCCCATAGATTTCTTCAACATTGAAACTTGATGCTTGAATCTCTTCAGTGCTTTAAGCTTGACGTATGCTTACTGTACTCTTCCTGTTTTAATTTTCTAACTCCAGGTATTTTGGGAAATGAGAATGTGTATACATAATCTTCAATGATCTTAAACTCTAGTCACATTTCATAGGAAACTTGTATTGAAAATTAGAGATGTATTTGAAAAGACACCATTGTTTTTTAAAAAATTAAAATCTACTTAAGTGATAATGAAAAACAATCAATCAATAAATGTAGGTTGTCAGATCCTGTTTTTATAGCCTTAATAAAGTGAAGCATCACATATCATAATTGTGAGCCTTCCTTCTCAGAAAGTTAAAGGGTGAAAATTATAAATCTCTCATTGCTTTTATAACTTGAAAATTTAATGATTCATAAAATAGGCAAAGTGGGTCTCTTCATTTTTGAGGTACAAAGCAGTATGATTGTAAACCTCCCTGACTTTGATGTGTACTTTACTTTCTTTTTCACTTTTTCCTATAAGAGCCTTTTGGTCCAAGCAGAAAGTTCAATGTTACGTAACTGCCACTCCAGCCTTGAAACACCTTGCCCCTCATTTGACACATTTACTTTTCAACATCAGTTCATAGTTTTCCCTCTTCTTTAAACTCTTTTTTTCTGCTCACTCTCCATTATTGTCTGTTTCTCAAACTCACAGCATTTTTATTTTACATTTTTTGAAAATGTTTTGTTTTGTTTTTTTATTTTAAAAATTCACACAAGTATTCTTACTTCTTAACTAGAGCTCAAGGGCAGGCATCAAACTTAATTTTGTTTTCTTCACTGTGCCCACAAGCAATGCTTTCACGTTGGAAGATATCAATGTAAATCAAATGATTAATTAACCTGTGATTCAAAGATCTCTGGAAGAAAAGTCAATAACAAAGCTTTCTAATGAAGGATTTGATTAATGATGTGAATCTTGTTTTTGTCTGGTTTATATTCTTTGTTTAAGGTGAGAATCTTTGGATACTTCTTGAATTAGTTTATTTTGGTAATTTAAATGCCATTGTGAATTTGTATTTACCTATTATATTTTCACTTCTCTTTACATATATTAGACTGGTTATTTTGTTGTTGTTTATCAGTTTCATTTAGAACACATTCTTCCTCTCATGATCTATTTCTTTTAATGTTTGTTGGGGAACATACTTGTTTGTTCTTTACTCTTAATGAACAGGTCTTATATTGGACAGATGACTCCAAAGATTCCTTGATTGGTAAGGTGAGGGTCCGTGGAAATGTCACTACCCAAACCATCACAGGACTGAAAGCAAATACGGTATACTTTACTTCTGTGAGGGCTTACAATACTGCTGGGACAGGACCCTCAAGTGCTCCTGTTAACGTCACCACCAAAAAGTCCCGTACGTATACATCACACACCAGGTTTCATATCATGAAAGCATATTTCGTTGCTTAGTCACCATCTCTTTCTTGTCACCATATAATTATATTCCTTATTGTTGTTTGAATAGTGCATCCTAAATATGAGTAATTGTTGAAATACAGTAACAATCAAAATACATTGGCATGTTTTGTTTATAGGTTCTGATCCCCTTCATGAACCTGAGTTCAAAGGCAGGCTTTTCATTCTTGGAGACTTGTATGGCTGTTTAATATTTTAAGAGCCTCTGTTTCTTCGGTTGTAAGATGAGGAAAATGCAATAGATATGTATATATATATATATATATATATATATATATATATATATATATATATATATATATATATATTCCCTAGGAATCACCATCTATATATGTACACACAAACACAAATATACATGCAGGGTTTTGTAAAGGCTTAGAAGATATAGGGAATAGAAATCACCTAACACATGCTGTACTGAGTACTCAGTCCAATTGTCTCACTTTATAATCTTCATAAAACTTTAGTTTGTAGCCTTGCTGTAATATGCAGTGTGAGATAGGTACATTCTTTTTGCCCCAACATATTTTGTTAACTCAGTTTACATGAGGAACCTATAATACAAGAACTAACACTATTTTTACCATCCTTTTCATCAATAATATTAGCCAAATATATTTGGCATAGGCTCAGACAAACTATCAGACTCTCAATCCTAACTCATAGTGACCCCATGGGACAGACTAGAGCTGCTCCGGTGGGTTTCTGAGACTGTGACTGTTTACAGGAACAGACAGCCTCATTTTGTCCCTGGGAGGAGCTGGTAGTTTTGAACTGCTGACCTTATGGTTTGCAGTCCAATGCATAGTTGACTACACAAGGCTTGTTTTTATAGCAGCAGAAAGCCCCATCTTTCAGGCTGGAAACTCATAGAGGGCAGTTCTACTCTGTCCCCTGGGGGCATTATGAGTTGGTATGAACCTAATGGCAGGGAGTTAGTGAGTGGTGGACTGAATGAGTGGAGTCTGAAAATCAAGTGGCATTATTAAAGTTTTTGTTTTTTAATTAATACCCTCTATTCAAGGATCCCTCATGACATAATGGGTTATGCACTGGGCTACAAACCTCAAGGTCAGCAGTTTGAAGCCACCAGATATTCTGCAGAAGAAAGATGAGGTCCTTTGCTCCCATATCGATCACAGACTCAGAAACCCAAAGAGGGACTTCTACTCCTTTTGATGGGGTCACTATGACTGAGGTCAACTTGATGGCAAGAGCTTTGGGGTATACTTATATATGAGGGAGTACCCCCCACAAAAAACAGACCTCCCCCCAAAGCTATGTTTTTATTTTTTACAAAGCAAACTTATCACCTTCAAAGGACTCTCCATTACACTTAATATATTTGTCAAGTCTGTGATTCCATTCTTGGAAAGATTTATCAAAAACATCTGTTTGCATAGCTCATAGAACCTCCCTCATTTTTTTCATCACCTCTTCTATGTCTTCAAATAGCTGTCCTTTCATGTTTCTTTTCATTCATGGAAACAAAAAGAAGTCCTGCAGGGTGATGTCAGTAGAGAAAGGGATGTGGGGCAAGAGAGTCATGCTTTCCTTTTTTTAACCCCAACTAGAGCACTGAGATGGCTGTGTGAGTAGGTGCATTGTCATGGTGGCAAAACCAGTCCCCCATCTCTCACAAATGAGGCCTTTTTGGTCACACACTGTTATGCAATTTTTTCAGAAGCTCTAAATAAAAAGCCTGATTAACACCCTGACCTGGTGGAAAGAACTCCAAATGCACTATCTCCCTCACATCCAAGAAAAAAAGGAGCAGCCTCATCATCATTGATTTCACTTTGTGGGGAGTGAGATGATGATGGTATCTTCCATTGGCTTGTTTGAGGTTTGCTTTCAGGATTATAAGAAAACAGCATGTCTGGTCAACAGTAGTGATCTTGAGGAAAAAGTCTGGGTTGCTTCAGAGCTGTTTTTTCAAAGCACGGCATGTTTCCAGTTGATGCTCTTTTTCCTGGTCAGTCAGAACCCAAGGCACAAATTTCCCAAACCTTCCATTAAAATTCCCTGACCTTAGCTCCAAGATAGTTTAGATAATGTCCCCATCTCTTCAATGGTCTGTCATTGATTTTCCAGCGCAAATGCAAGAAATTTTGTGAACATTTTCTTCTGTTTGGGAAATTGACTGATATTCAGAACAAGGTTTGTCATCAATCAACATTTCACCTTTTTTTGAAAGGAGAAAACCACTTGTACACTTGAGGTTTTCCTCCATAGCTTGTAAGCCCCTTGTAAGCTGTGTTCAACATCACAACAGTTTCTGCAGCATTTTCCCTCAACAGGAAACAAAATTTCACAGGTTCATGCTGTTCTATTATGTCAGTCATCACACATACACACACAAAGCGAGGCTCAAATGAAACTGCTTTTCCAAAAAGTTTCCCTGTGACCAGAGAACCTTCCCAAGCAATGCCACTAAGGGTGCAAACTCAGAGTGAGTTGTTGGATGCTCACCTAGTAGGAAAAATGTAGACCACAAAATCTCGGCCCAACAGAGGTTTTTACTGGTATGTTGGGGGTGACAGGGAGGGTGGCAATAACCTCTCCTCTATTCAGGAGTCCTAATAGTGCTGTGACTAGGCATTGTGTTACTAACTTGGAGTCAGTAGTTCAAACCTACTAGCTGCTTTGAGGGAGGAAAAATGAGACGTTTTGCTCCTGTAAAGACAGAACGTTCTTGAAAACCTTGTACAAAATTTTATGAGACCAGACTCAACTTGATGGCAGATTCCTCTTTTCATATATATACTTTTAATCATAATCTTCATAAACAATTTGAAAAACATCTCAACCTGACTGGGCTCAACCTGACTGTCACCCACAGCAATGAGAAGTATGACCTTCATGTAACCCCACAGCAGGGTGCCCAAGAGCCCATTGTTCAAGATCTGGCCCAGGTTGCTGAAGAGGCTACAGGGGTCTTGCGCCTGGGTCAGAAACTCATATTCCAGGGAAAATCTCTGAAGGAAATGGAACAAGCTTTGCCAGCACTTGGGATACAAATGGTTGCCGGTCATGCTAATTGGAGAAAAGAACAGTCTAGAGGAAGAGGCTGAATTAAAGAAGTTGAAAGCTTGGGAGAAAGCTGTAGAGAAGGAAGATAGCGGGCCAACTGGGAGAGTTGAGCAAAGATTTTGCTGGAATCCAGCAGGGTTTTCTGGCCCAGGATTTGCACTCTGCAAACTGATAGGAGAGTGAAGGCGAACATTGAGGATTTTATGAGGAGATTGGCACGTTGATTCTGCCAGAAGATTTCAGAGAGAGTCGCCTGAAATGGAAAGGCTTGGTGACAAACTTCCAGTTTTCTTACTCCTACACCTGTTCTCAATGAAGAAGTCTAGTCTTTGTGAACTCAAAATAGAAAGAAAGAAACTTGGAAAGTAAAAAAAAAAAAAGGATGTGATGATGATTAACAAGGAAACAGAGACAAAAGCTCTAGTATTGATCCATTTTAATTGAAAATATGTACAGAATTTAATAGATCCAAGTTCTTGAATCCACGCTCCTCTAGTCCACTCAATTTTTCATGATCTAGGCTGTGAGTAATGCTGATTAGCTAGAAACAGAGATCTACCACGCATCCTTCTTTATTCCACAGAGACTACATCAGTGAAGTCATTGTCAGATATCTCTACATATAACTTGCTCCCATGGCTTTTCTGAAGTCTAGCCATGTGACTATATCTAAAAATCTCCAATCAACCATTGGTGTCAAGTTTGCCCAGATATTTAGCTTATCTGATTGAGAGATGCCAAATATATGATTCAGTTTCTATTTCAAACAAAGTTAAGGGTGCTCAGAAATAGTTAAAGACAGTATTCTACAAAAAAAATCATAACTTTTTATGTTAATCAACTTACACTTTAGTGAATTCATTGTCAATAATATTCAGGTTAATTTATGTGTAATCCCTATTTGCCATTTTTTGGTGAATTGAGATCCATTGAGGGAACATATTAGTTATTTCAAATATAATTATGTGAACTAGACATGGAAGTTTGATTGACCAGAAAGACTAAATTAATCATGTGCTACCCTATGTGGACTGAATTTGGATTAGATACCAAGGATATTACTGACAGTTTATCTCAAGGGTAACAGAAATTAGGTATCATTAATAAGTGGGGCATATGAATTTGGAAAAGTTTATATAGCAAAGAGTATTTTAATCCAAGATACAGCACTATAATGCATCATGAGTAATCCTGATTCGCTAGAAATGACTAAAGACTAAAAGGAAAGTTGAAAAAAGAGTCATAAATTTAAAGAGGCTACTGGTTCATTTACGTATCCATTTTCTTATAAAAACAAAGCCAAACAAACAAATTTCTAATATGTGATAGCATTTTATTTATTTTTTGGTAAATATGTCTGAATCATTTTTAAGTTTATGTATCATTTGCCTGTATGCATCAGTTTCATTAAAATCACCAGCAAGGACTCCAGAATAAGAAAGTTATGTAAGTCTTCATTTAATTGGATCTAACTCAAATATTGTATTTCATCCTCTTGAAATTCTCTATTGTGAAAAAAAATAAGTAGTAATTGTATTTGTTTTATTGATTCAATAGCTATCATAAACTTAAATGTATCATTTTAAAGTTCTAGACATTAGAAATAAGTCAGTGTCAGGGAGCAAAACTGCTCCAACTTTCATACTTTCATACTTCAATAACCAATAATCAAGGAATGTTGATTGTATGTTTGACACAATTTCAGGTGGAAGAATCTTGTAGAATTCTTCAATATCTTCATTATTGTGGCGGATGAATGGCGAATGTATCTTCCACTTACTTTACCCATCACTTAGTGAATGGTGCGTAAATTTGAATAATAGTTGCATCTACTGGCCTTCCTTCAAAGTGGAGATAGATTACAGTCAGCGCCTTCCAGGTAGATCTGCAAATGTTCACTTGACCATGGGTGCTATGGCAAGCCTCTTGAATTTGTCATCCCAGGCATAACGAACTATATGAGAGCCCTAATTAAAATGGCCAATATCAATCCATTTCACTTCATTAATTCTTAGGACATTGAACTTAATGCAGTCCATTTCATTTTTAATGACTCCACATTTTCCTAGATTCCTACTTCATACAGTCAATGTCCCAATTTTTAATGGACACGTTCAGTGCTTCTTTTTAGGTTGAGTCCTGCCCTCATCAGAAAGTGAACACCCCCAAAGCTTTGCTTCAACCAAGGCATTGAGGTTGACTTCTTCAAAGCGTTTGACTTGAGTACTTTCCATCCGGAGTGCTCTTCTTCTACAGTGTATCAAACAATGTTTTCAGTACATGGCACGGAGGTGGACTTTTGAGCACTCATGGCTTTCCTATTGCTACAAGGAATGTATCAGACAAGACTCCAAGGTCCATCCAGCTTTACCTGTTCTGATATAAGACATTTATCCCATGCCACATTATATTTGTGCTTGGTCAAATAACTTGTTGCAATGTCCATACATAACTCATGGACAATACTCAAAATTAATGGGATTTGTTAAAGAAATCAACAAGAAATCAGCAAACTGTAAGGAGGAAAGTCATTAGTCTCCTTAGCCAGGAACTGACTCAGTCTTGTAGCTAGGTGATATCCAAGTCTCTCTCCAGTTCTCAGATACTCTCAGCCACTTGGTCACTTGGACTTTGCCTCCATGAATCAGGAAGCCAGACTACTTGTCACTCCCACAGATAAGGCTCGAAAAGAACAATGTACACTCTCTCTCCAGAGAAGGACAAGGTAGTCCCCGGTCTTGGTGCTATTCCTCTGAGTCCCCATGCCGCATTCTGCAATGCATCTGGCCTCTTCGGTCTCTGCCACTTCACCCAGAAATCTTGGCTGTGCTCTGCCAAGGTCCTCAGGGGGTTCTCCCTTCTCTGCTGCTGCTTCAGAGATGACTTAGCCTTACAGTGAGGGGAGGTGGCAACAAAACTGACCACTTCCCTCTATTGGTATTACACACATCTCTTTGCATAGTCCCACCCAATCATTTAGTTGGTAGGGGTGACAGAGATTTGGATAGAAGAGCCATATTAAGAAATTTCATTCCACCATAATTTTCCACTACTGTTCAAGAGATTTGCAGTGACTCGTCCCTCAGAAATGGATTCCATTTTCCTAATCTAAGTCTAGAATCTCTGTTAATACCTTTTCTCCATGGATAGTTCTGCTGATATTTGAAATACATAGGACTCAACTGCTAGCATCAAAGTACAGGGTAGTCACCACATTGTGACAAATAGGTGACTCAGGTATTAGGAGAGGGACATATTTTGGGAGTCCTCATTCTATCACTGTCACATCATTGAGCACTTTTGTGTGCAAGACCTTGTGTTAAACTTGCACATATACTATCTCATTTAACTTTTTTTTAATGAAAAGAACAATTTATTGGGGGCTCTTACAGCTCATAAAAATCCATATATCAATTGTATCAAACATATTTGTACATATGTTGTAATTATTAGTTTCTAAATATTTACTTTCTATTGAGCCCTTAATATCAGCTCCTCTTTTCCCCCACTCTCCCCACCACCCTCCCGACCCCTTGATTAATTATAAATTATTATTATTATTTTCATATCTTACACTGACCACTGTCTCCCTTCCCCCATGGCTTCTGTTGTCCATTCCTTTAGGGGGTGGGAGTGGTGATGGATATGTGTCTATCATTGCAATCTCTTCCCTCTTTCTCCCCATCCTCTCCCTACCTTTCCCCGACTTTCCTGGCATAACTACTCCAACTTTTATGAAATAACAAGGAAATTGGTATTTTAACTGCTAAATATTAGAAAACAGATCCTTGGAGACCTGTTATGCCCCGTGTTAGGCTGGAAAAATAGGAACACAGATGGTTGGAATCTTCCCATTTTGTGAACACTATTCTCCCTTAGAGTTTTCATTTACAAATATATAATTAGTCTCTGTTCCCACAAGCTTTCAGATTTGGGGCCAAACCTCATATTGCATAAGGTTTTTCTCCCTAAAATTAAAACCATACCACTCTGGTATATATATATATATATATATATATATAATTCCTATACATCTCCCATGAACAAAGACTAAAATTGATAAAAATCTTCACAATACCTCTCATGTTTCCATTCTATACCTTTCTTCACCCAGTGCTAGAAACACTGACCATGTTGATCATCCAAAGTTTATCATTTTATCATTTGATTTCATGAATTTATCTACCTGTCTCCCCTCAATCATACCTATAACAAGTCAAGTTTCTTTTCTACCTCTTTATCATTTTCCGAATTTCCCCTTTGACATGCTTGCATTCCCCCCCACCTCCCGCCCCCGGAGTGCTCCTTGTAAGACTCTATTGCATAGTGGAAAATACACAGACTTCAAGGGGGACATTAAATTGGATGTGAATTCCAGCACAGCCATGAACTAGTTACACAATAGATGTAATTATACAATGACTTAGATTTTTTTTTATCTGAAAAGAAAGAGGTGGTGATATTTATCTCTACAGTTTGCTCTGACAACTAAGGAGATGATACACACTGAGACAACCAGGACGATAGCATACAGACATCTGTGCTCATATGTACTTTAACAGGAATTTTATTTATATTTTAAGTAGAATAGCATAAATAACATTACTCTTTATACGGTTGTTGCAAATGCCATGCAAGGGCATCCAGGAAAAGCCAAGTGTGCTTTGATAGAATGTTCAATAAAGTCCTGATCCCAAGCATTGTCCTGGAATCCAACTTTGATTTTCCGGGTCTTTGAGAGGGCATCAAAATTACCCCTGAGCTGTGCTGATGGCAATATGTGTTTGCATCCATCACAATTGCATCCTGTCACTGTCTAGGTTTCCAATCTGAGATTTGATAATTCACTGCGCGTCTGTGGGGGCCAGAGTAGAGGGCAGCTCACATTTACTAAAATCTCTGCCTTTTCTGTCTGGCTAAGCTAATGGAAGATTATCTTTACATAAAAACAAAACAAATATGATGATTCAGTCATCCATTCAACAAATAGCGTTTCCTGTGAACCGCGTATAGGGTGAACCATGCTAAGAACTTTATGGAGATTAATGCTAGCATGATCTTTCCCTTGAACCACTTTCCATTTCAAGTGGCAGACAATCCAAGGTAAATTAAAATGGAAAAATAAAATAATTGAGTTAGTCTCAGGTGACTGGAAAAACAAATGCAGAGACAATCATATATGGGTAAGGGCTTTGTATCAAAGAGTAGTTGTATATTAAGAAAATATCCCAGTCTAGTCCAGATCAAGTCCATAAGTCTGATATGAGTCCATAAATCTGTCATCAAATTCATGCATCATATGCAATGTTGCAGAATATATGAAGATCATAGGCAAATTAGTGCCAAGCGCTGTGGATGCAGTGGCAGAAGAAGCACCTCCAGGGCTCTCGCTGGTCTCAGCGAGGGTCACTGTGGCTTGTCAACAGGATGGTGAGAGCAGAGTGAGAGGGAGGCCTGTTTCCAGAAGTCATTTACCTTGGTCACCCTCCAATCAAGCTGCGACCCTGCACTCTGAATACCCTCCAGTTGACAGGAGTTTATGTAACTACCAGAATAATAAACATTTAATAAAAGTGTAATGAAGAAAATATATAACAGGGTGGGTCCATATATCTATAAGGGGAGGCCTACATGTTTCAATTTAAGAGAGGATAAAAAGGAGATCATGGACAAAAGAGCTATGAAACAGAAGTAATACAATATGCAAAGTTTTGAAAATGCTTGTGAGTTTTTAATGTTTATGATGATCAGTAGGAGAAGTAAAGTCTTGGTACATGCTACAGTACAAATGGAGCTTGAAAGCATCATGATGAGTGAAATAAGAAAATCCAAAAAGAATATTCTTTGACCTCTCATGCAGAAAAAAAATAAGAAAAGGTAAATCATTGGAGACCACAGTTTATCAGTCATTCCTGGGGTATGGAGGAGCCAGAGAAGAGGAGAAGGTAACAGGGATCACATTGAATAAGTGCAGCATTTCACAGTCGATTAGTTAATAACTAGACTTTCTTTCAATAAATTATAGTCCTATAAATTTTGAATGGGCAAAAGTTATAAGATACATATTTTTACAACACACGCACACACACAAAGTAGCTGCTGAAGTTGCTTATTATGTACAACCAAACATCTCATAGGGATATGTGCTTTAGTTTGGAGGTTTATTTTATGCTTTCATGGGACATAACTTAATTGGCTAATTACGTGTTTAGTTCTTCCCTTCTATCTCCTAGTTCATTCCACCATTGACATTCCTGCCTGGATACCATTACTGGTGATTTTGGTCAAACATTCAAGAGATAAATCCTGATAAAAGGGAGAAAATTCAGAACAGAAATTCAAATTCGACTTTATTCTGGATTCTGGTATATTATGTATTTTGCTGTTTATAGTCTTACCAGCAACAACAACAAAAAACTATTTTTAAGGACAAATAAATAAATAAATAAATGCATGTCAATATTTCAGCTGTGACTTTGTTTTGCTTTATAACTGATGTATCTGAAAAAGAAAGCTGAGATTGCAAAAGCAAGGATTAAGACTTACAATGCATTAAGAAAATATTTGCATCAATTCTAAGATAAAAAACAAAATATAGTTTATTTAGAGAGAGAGAATCAGACCCGATAACAGACAGTGTTTGCAAATGTCCGTACACTGTGGCACCTGACATGGACTGACGGGCACTCTGCGCTGGACTCTATCTTCCTGTGGACATGCCATCAAGCCAGATTTAGACATAAAGGAGGCATTCACACGTTTATTTCCTCTTGCACTTATGTTCTTTCTCTTTGCCAAATGCCAGACCCATGCTGTTACCTAGAAGTACAACATAAGAAGTTGTTTTTGAATTGAGTTCACAGTGTGAACGACAGTTGAATTTAAATGCCATCTATAGAAAAACTGATCACAGGAAAGCCATTTGAGCTGCGCAGGGCCAGTTTAATGGCACACTGTCATTTTTTAAAATAGAAAATCTCTTTGGAAATTGCATAGGAAGTTTTTGTTTATTTTTTTAAATTAATATGCTTTTTAAGTATGTCACTCAGCAATTTGGTACACACATCCATGGCATATGTTTCATATTATCTTATTACAATATTTTGTTTTTTCAACATGGTATAAATTTCAACTTGATCATCCATATTTGCAATCCTTCTTAATTAATTTCATGGAAATCATGAAACCAGAGCCTTCTAAAGTCTTCAGAAATATATTTTTTCTTACATGCCAGACATAAGCCCTTGACATTGGAGATATACAATAGATAAAAATAAGATTATAGACTGTGAGTGTTTCCAGGATAATTAGCTGAGACTTACCTCTTTATCTCATTTTCAAAAGGCACATAAAAAACTCAAGAAAGGGTGATACTATTCAAGGATAATCTCGAATATATGCTAATTGTGTTTAAGAAGAGAATCATTTGCAAACTTCAGAATTGTATTATTAGTAACAAACCACTTTCAGCACAATGGAAACATTGATTATACACTAATACCAGACTGGGGAACTGCTGCTCTCAGCAAAAAGAATGAACAGTAATGGAACTTTTAATATGTACCATTAGCCAAATGAAGAATGCTTCAAAATGTATTTCATGTAAGGAAAACTTTTTAAAATAGGTGCTACTGTTTTAATTTCAAAGATAAGTGAATCAGGGACTCTTGAATGCACTAGATACAGACTTAGATATCTCTGGACACAGGCACCACAGCTCGTTCAGACACAGGAGTGACACGGCCCCTGGATGCCAGTTGAAAGGGGCACCACAGAGCATCTTTTGGTCCCACATCCTTCCTCAAGCAAGGTAAAGACCTAGAAATTTAGGGTGAGGTTTGGTGGTATGGGCCGTGGTCAAGATGGGCAATTGTCCAAACCTCAAGTCAGAGGAGATGTTAGATGAGGTAAACAATGGAATTCTGAGGTACTACAAATGAAAGGTGCCATCCTGGGGAAGCCAAAAGAGACACTCTGCTGGGAGTGGGTGGCGGGTGGCATCAGTGCTGTCAAAGTCATTCACCTTTAAACTGGGGAGGCGGGGAGAGCAGTTTGTGTGCAACATAGTGCCCATGGGTACTTAAATGCAAGGGGTGTCACAATTTAGTATCCTGGGTGCTTCTTGTTCTTGTTAAGTATTTTCATTGTTTTTCATGGGCTCAAATTTCTGTATCTTCCCCCTATCTTTGGATGCAAAGTCAAGCTTGAGGAGTAAAGGAATGTAAGTAGTGGTGGGATTTAAAGTATCTAACAACCAGTTCACTGCTGTAATGACTGTTTTAAGTATAAAAAACAATGCACTAAAAGGTAGCTTATGATTTCATACAGTTACTATTTAAATAAGGACCATCAAAGAGGTACGCAAAACTAGATTATGTAATAGAAGTTTTAAAATATTAATGAGAATATCAAATAATACCTGACTAAAACAATAATACTTCTATTTAAAATAGTTGCATTTTGCTTCTTGGATGGCGTGTTCACTTGCAGTATTCTTTGATTTTATATGTGCATGATAGGCTGTGTGATTTATCTTTAACTATCTTTCAACTGTAGGAATAGGCTCATATTACTTTAAAGGTAGTTCAGTTAGACAAGGCATTAGGTTTGATATGTTAGAAAAGGCTACTTCTCTTTGAACGCATGCGTGCATCTTTCCACTTTTGCTGAACTTACAGCAGTTGTTCTGACAATATTTGTTAGCTCTTTGAGCACTTTTTAGAATTGTATCATTCACTCATGCTATCTCGTTGGAATTTGTCACAGGGTCAAAAAGAATCACAGCACCTCGCCCTCTAGTGGTATGGCACTTCTCTTTGTGTTATATATTTGCTAACTGAAGTAACAAACACAAGGAAACACAAGTGAATTATTTCATTTACAGTATAACAATGTGTAAAATGATAAATAAATATTAAAAGCATAATTTTATCTAATTTTTAATATAGGAACTTAGAATACACTGTTTAAAAGATGAAAACTTTTAAAAAGCAATGTGCTATCCCAGGGATACTAGAGAAACAAATCTATAGAACCTCACATGTGTATAAGAGAGAGTTTCATATAAAGGGTAATTGTACAGTAAGAAAGCATTGCAACCCAGTACAGTCCAAGCCCATAGTCCAATATTAGTCCATATGTCCAATACTAATCTATAAAGTCCGCTTCAGACTCACGAAACACATGCAGTGACACCGAATCCAGGACAAACACAGGCCAGTATATGAAAGTCTATGGATCCAGTGATGTTGTAAGCATCTCAGCACTGGCAGGGGCTCTAGGTGGCTTCTTAGGCTTCAGAGGTCTGGTTTCCATGGGGGCGGAGGTATAGAACTGTGTGGATTCTCCAGCTCTGGGCATTATGTAGTTCCCTGTGTCTTGTCAGCAACAGTATTTGCAAGGGAATGAGCAGAGAGTCTCTCCAATATCCAAGGAGGAAAAACCAGATTTCCCAGAATTGTCAGGAGAAAGCCATGCCCACACAGAGGCCTTATTGGCTATGATCCAATTGACAGACTAGACTCCATCTCTTCACTCTTAATCCTCTCAAGTCCCAAATTGACACCAGATTATGTAACTACCCCCCCCCAGCAAGGAATATAAATTTGTGATTTCCACATTGGGCGACTGCCAACAGCCCCCCTTAGAGAGAACCCTGATTACAGACATTTTAATAACCGATTCACCAAACCAATTCGAACTGGCTGCAGCCACTCCTGATTCTAATTGTCCACACAGTTTGATTGTCTTTCCAAGCTGATGGGTCTTCGTTCCTGATAGTCTCAATTTCTGTCCATGGATATCTGATTTCTGCTATGGCAAATGAGAAAACAAGCAGTAGGTCCATAAGGAGTAGGGCATTCACTCCTTGTCCACATAGCTCTTAGAGGTCTATTCTTTTATTTCTCAGCAAGGTACTTAAATCAATGGATACTTGGTGTGGAAAATAGTACGTTTCACTTAAAAAAAAAAAAAGAAAGCAACAAAGCAGACACAGTGCAGACAGCAAGTGATGAAACTTTCAGACTCCATCACGGTCAATGCCAGCAAAGGGGTGAATTTGTGACCACTCTGTGTTCATTGTATGATGTTGCTAATGTGAGTGCTTAGCTTTAAAGAACAGAGATAAGAGAAGTGTCAAAAGATTATACGAGATATTAGAATTTTGACACTTGTGAGAATGTTCCCATTTTCTCCTGTATAACTGAGAGAAGGCACTTTGGGATTCTTTGAGGGAGAATCGTTCTGAAAGCACTGTGGCCATCAGTCTCTCAGAAATAAAATTATTGGCAAGTGTTCATCAAGGGCTTACACCATACAAAACCCTCTGGCCTTTAATTATCATTGGGTTTTATTGTCAAGAATTTTGCTAGGATATGAGCAATCCAATTTGCCTGACCATCTGAGAAATCTACATGGATTGGTGTGGGCTTGCCAATGCCAGTTGGTATGGTTTGTTGGGCAGTTTAAGGAATGGACCGGCCACTTTGTGTCCTTCCTAGATCTACCCACACCTGATCCAGTCAATACAAATAACAGTACCCTCAGCATTTTTTTTCTTTCCCAAACCTTTCAATCTGCAAACTTAATTTAAATGGATTGTTTACGTAGCTTGGAAGTGCATGTAGTCAGAAACTGTGCTGGGGGGTTGGTAAGCCAGAGTTGAATAAAACACAACCCATCCTATCTAAACTGTAGAAAATGCCCATGATCTAGACTAACTATGATTCAGTGTGGCAAAGTTATAATGAAAAAAATGAATGGAAACCTATGTAAGCATGAGTGGTTATTACCAAGTTTGATTGAATGTGTGGTAATAATTTTTGTAAGAATTAATTCTAGACTAGTTCCATGGAGTTGGAGATTAAAGATATCCCAAATGTGTAACTCATCTAGGATACTACTTTACTCCACCTCCCCACACCCAGCAACACTCCCACCCCACAAACAAAACTAAACAGGAAAACTCTCCACTGGGAAGAGGCTTCATAGTATGCATTTTTCCCAGGAGGTGAGCTCCTGGAAACTCACTCGGAGCTAGTGCACCCAGTAGGGGCACCAGGGAATGTCACTCTGGCCAGAGTGAATTTTTCAGTGAAAGCAGTTTCACTTAAACCTTGTTTTTTGTGATGGCCAATGTAAGAGAACAGTGGGCAGCTGTGAGATTTGTTTCCTGCTCCAGAAAATTGCTGAAGAAACTGTTGCGATGTTGAACACAGCTTACAAAGACAGTGCTTTGAACAAACTCACGTGTGTGTATGAGCGCTTTTCCCATGTCAATAAAGGTGAAATGTTGATTGATGGATGACAAACCTCATTCTGGACGTCTGCTTACTTCCTGAATGGATGAAAATGTCCACTCATGGTGCATTCGGAGTTGTTCCACCACGTCAGACTGTTCATCAAGATTTCTATTTAGAGGTTCTGAAAAGATTGAGTAACAGTGCACGATCAAAAATGCCTGATCTGTGGCAACAGGGCACTGCGGATTTTGCCACCATGACAATGCATCTGCTCATGCAGCCATCACAATGTGCCAGTTTTGGGCAAAAAAACAACATTCCCCTCTATCCCCTGGGACCTTACTCACCTGGCTTCTCTTTGTGCGACTTCTTTTTGTGTTTGGAAATGCAGAGGAACATTAAAGGACCACTATTTGGAGACATAGAAGCGTCATCCAAACAGATGAGTTTGAGGAATGTTTCGAAGAATGGCAGGTTTGACACGTGTATTAAGTGTAATGGAGAGTACTTTGAAGGCAATGAGGTTGTTTGGTAATAAAAAATTAAATATATAGCTTTGAAGAAACAATTCCAGATTGTTGGGTTTGGGATTTTTTTTTGTTTTTTGTTTTGGTAACCCCTCATATTCCCTCACATCCCTGGGCTCTGAGATTGCTGCAACATCTCACAAAATTTCACAGATCTTTGAGGAGATGTCTCATGTGATGGTGGGTGCTGTTCCGTCCAAAATCCAAGGGTGAGGGGGAAGCAAGTCAAATGTCGGTGCAGAGTGAGAAACCAAAAGTCTCCGAAAGCCACAACAGGTCTTTATTGCAGCTGCAAAAGCGCAGGCAGGAAAACCGAAGTCTGGTGAGGATTTCCAGGGGAGGCGATGGATGTGTGGAATTGTATCTCAGCAGCATGATCTATCCAAAGACAATAAACAGTGTGACCTGGCTCACACCCTTTACTAAGGTCAGGTCATAAACCCATCCTATTTCTGTTCCTCAGTTGAGAATGTCCCACAGAATGACATGATAGCCACAGGCGTATAAAGTCCAGAATGATATCAGAAGGAAATATGAGTGGAAAGGTCGTAGTAATTGAGTACAACTCAGAATCCAGTTGTGACTATTATGTCAATTCATCTCATTGAGTGTTCACTGACCCGCTATTCTAGCAGAAGGAGGGAAAATTGTTTCTCTTTCTGTAGAAAATGACATTATGCATTGGAAAGGGAAACCGTTGTAGGGCAGTGGTTAAGTGTCCAACTATTATCTAAAAGGTTGGTGGTTTGATCCTACCAGTCACTTCAAGAGAGAAAGATGAGAAAATCTTCATCAAGACTAACAATCCTGGATTTGATGAGGTAGGTCTATCTGCCCTGTATGTTTGTCATGAGTTGGAATCAAGGGCAATGGGTTTGGGGTGATATGTTCTAACTATGGTGAAAGTAGGTCAATGAACAAGTTATATCCTGATCTACATGGGGAGGCAAGGGAAGTTTTAATATAATGCAAGAAGACACTCCAAATGCAGCAAGAGGTGAATTTTTCAGTATAAAAATTAATAGCCTTTGAGTGAGGACTGGGAAAGAAATCATTTCCACCAGTGTTGTAATGAGTTAAAGATTAAGTTTATTCCCCCTGACAATTCAAATAGGATGCACAAAACATCTCGCTAGGCAGTTTTATCTTTACCTGTGCTTTCCAGTTATTTATTTTAATCTCTCTAGTTTCTCTAATCTCAAAAACAACCATTTAGACTCAAATCTTTGACAAGCAGCATGTTGTCATGGGAAGTACTAGCTGAGAAACTGGTAGACTACAATTCTTATTTGTCTCCACTGCTCATTAACTGTGTATGTATAAGGAGTTGCCTGATGCAGTTTTCTTATGTATAAATTTCTCTAGTTCGATTAAATATATTATTTTAGAAGCTGATTCCAAATCCCCTTTTCCCTACTTCTCAATACTGCCTTTCCAACAATAATACTTTGAGGGATCCAAAATCCACAGTTTGGATTCTTGGCTCCTATCAGCTCTATTTAAGGAACCTTGGTGGTGTTTTTTGTTAAGCCTTGCTTACTAATGGAAAGATCAGTAGTTCAAACCCACTAGCTACTCCTCAAGAGGAAAATTAGGCTATTCGCTCTTGTACAGATCCACAGCCTCACAAACCCTGCCTAGAATCTCTGTGAGTCAGAATTGAGGAGCCTTGGCGGTATAGAGGTTATGCTAGTGCAAGGTATTCAGTCACTCCGTGGGATGAAGATGTGGCTTTCTACTCCTGTAAAGAATTACATTCTCAAAAATTTACAGAGGCAGTCTTCTACCCTGTCCTGTAGTATAGGGACGCTTTGAGTAGGCATGGACTCCATGCCAGTGAGTATGTGTCAGAATTTATTTGAAATGGCATATGCCTCCTCACTATGTGGCTAACCTTGGCTGGGCTAAGCTAGACACATGGACAAATTAAACCACTCACCAGATTCCACCTGGATTTATAGCTTGGGCATTTATCTTTGAGAATATTGAAACCTTCAGGTATGGTGAGCAGTCAGAGTTTCTGCCATGTATTCTAAGAATGGGCAGAGACATAGCATGATGACTATACCAAAAAACATGGCTTGAGAAAACAGAAACCATCTCATGGCTTTCAAAATAACTGTATTCAGCCTTGCTTAGGCTCTTATGCTTTCTGACATAAATCCTGAGAGACTGCTTTATAGTTTCAATAATCTATTATCAACATTTGGCTTAAAATATCTTAAGTTGGTTGTGTCCTTTGCAGTTACATAAATCTAACAAATACAAGGTTAAAAAGCAAAAGAATAACTGGGAATGAATACTTTCCTAGTTTTTGTGAACACCTAAATTGATTAATAGCACAAGGGAGCATAAGATAATGGGCTTCCTACATATTTAGTATGACAAAGTAGTATACAAACTCAAAAGCAATGATTTATAAATTAATACTGGACATGCCCAAGCCATTACTCATTCATAAATTTGTCATGATGACATCCCCAAATAGCCAGAATCTGAATTAATTTGCCTACCCTGATGAAAATTAATGATATTTCCAATGCAACTGAAAACATATAACTTCTAATAATTCAAGAGGTTTGTTCGTGTGTTTGTTTGTTTTCATTTCATGCTGTGTAAGGATTGTGGATTGAATAATAGAATGTAATGTAAATCCTAACTTGTTTGTAAGTATAAACCCATTCGCGTTTGGGTAGTCTTTGTTATTTAAATAAAATAGGATTAAAGTTAGGTGTATTGTAAGTAAATCTTTTGAGATATGAGAGCGAGAAGAATGAGAAAGCAAGGAGAGAAGGGATGATTACTGGCACTATTGTGGATGACAAACGGGTGCATAAGCAAATGTGGTGAAGAAAGCTGATGGTGCCTGGCTATCAAAAGATATAGTATCTGGGGTCTTAAAGGCTTGAAGACAATCAAGCAGCCATCTAGTTGAGAAGCAACAAAGCCCACATTGTAGAAGCACACCAGCCTGTGTGATCATGAGATGTCGATGGAATCAGATTTCAGGCATCAAAGACCCAGAACAAAAAAATCATAGCATTGTGAATGAGGGCCAGTGCAGAGTGGAGACCCAAAGCCCATCTGTAGGCAACTGGACATCCCCTTACAGAAGGGTCATGGGGGAGATGAGCCAGTCAGGGCACACGCAGTATAGCACCAATGAAATATACAACTTTCTTCTCGGTCTTTAATGCTTCCTCCCACCCCCACCCCCACCCCCACTATCATGATCTCAATTCTACCTTACAAATCTGGCTAGACAAGAGCATGAACATGAGTACAGATAAGAGCTGGAAACACAGGGAATCCAAGACAGATAAACCCTTCAGGACCAATATTGAGGGTAGCCATATCAGTAGGGGAAGGGGAAGGTGGGGAGGAGCCGATCACAATGATCTACCTATAACCCCCTCCCAGGGGGAAGAACAACAGAGATGTGGGTACAGGGACACATCGGTCAGTGTAAGACATGAACAAATAATCATAATTTATAAATTATCAAGGGTTCATGAAGGAGGGAGGTTGGGGGACAGAGGGGGAAATGAGGAACTGATACCAAGTGCCCAAGTAGAAAGGAAGTGTTTTGAAAATGATGATGGCAACAAATATACAAATGTGCTTGACATAATGGATGGTTGTATGGATTGTGATAAGAGTTGTATGAGCCCCTAATAAAATGGTGAAAAACCAAAAAAGAAATACAGTCTCAGAAACTCACAAGGGCTTTCAGTTCTCCTCTGTCCTTAAGAGTTCCTGTGACATTGAATCAACTCAATGACAGTGAGTCTGTTGTTTTTGTTTGTTAATTTTCCATGTTATTGACACCTAATCCACATATCATACAATCAAGAGTTCCACTGTTCAATTATATCAGAAAGAAGTGTACAATCATCACCATAATCAATTTTAAAACAGCCCCCAATGGTTAAATTGTCTTTTAAATGAGTTGTGTAATCACAATCAGTTCTAGTGCGCCCTTCCACCTTCATTGTTTACTCCCTAAATCCCTTCACCCTCCCTAATCCTACATCCCTATCCCCTCCTACCCTGCATCCCTACACCCCCTGTAAACTCATGCATCAGTTATTATCTCTATGCATCCACTCCTTCTGAGCTTCACAACCTGGGAAACACAATCAAAACAATACAAAACAAAATCAAAATAAAGTGATAAGGATAAAATGAAAATGATATAAAGATAAAAATGCAAATAATGAGTAAGAGAGAAGAGACCACTCTCAATATTTAAAAAGTCAGAGAAGCCATTTTTGGCATGGATCATGCAAAAGATACTAGCACTTAGAAGCAATTCAGTTTGGGTCAATAGGAAGGTCTGCTGACGAAGTATCAAGTTCGATGGAGCATAATCAAGATTTAGTCTTCTAAACAGTGAGAAAGGTAATCTCTATTTAGTAAAGCCATTCACTTATGGGTTATTTTTTTTCTGTTTTAGCTGTGCTACAGAACTTTGAAAGTACCTATAAAGTAATTAGTATTCATTTTGATCTAATTGTTATCTTTTTAAAGCCCCAAGTCAACCACCAGCGAATATTGCATGGAAATTGATGAATTCTAAATTATGCTTAAACTGGGAACATGTAAGAACCATGGAAAATGAGTCTGAAGTGTTGGGCTACAAGGTGAGCATTTAGATACCCTTCTGATCATATCAGCTAGGTTGTATGAAACTAGTTATGTCACAATTGAATAGAAACACATTTTGTGTACATGGAAACATAGAACTCTTTAAATCTCTAGTTTCAAAAACATTGACCCATCATCAGATACAAATTTGTAACTGAAAAAAGTCTTACCTTCTCAGGCCTGGTAGTGTATCGTGAGGCCTGAATAAATGAAACTTTACAAAATGTGATGATATTTCCTTGAGAGACCCTCTTTGCCATCAATAAGTGATGTAGGGAGTAGATGTGAGACAAGAAATATAAGTAATGTAGCCAGATATTATTTCTTGAGCTTTGTCTGTACTATAATTTAGTATTTTATGAACAGAAAAGGAATTTAACAAGATAATGCGCAGAGCCAACCAATCCCATCAGTGGTAAGGGACATCGTCTCATGGCAGAGCCATGTATGCAGGTATTTGAAATGCATCCAAACTAAACAGTGACTTTTCACAGCAAGTGCTAAAGACAACGGCCTCGAGCTACTCAATTAATAGAGAAAATCTACTCTCATCTTCGAGGCACTGGCCAAAAATAAGATCTTCTCTTAAGCAAAACAACTAAATTTAATGAAAAACTTCACCTGCTATTTCCATCTGAGAGATGGAACAGTCTTTAAAGGATATGTACTAATTGTTCCATGTCAGTTTTTGAACCATATTAAAGCCACATGTCTGTGTTAACATGATTCACCATTTTATTCAGATTCTGTATCGGCAAAACAGACACAGTAAAATTCATATTTTGGAAACAAATAATACATCAGCTGAGCTTCTGGTGCCGTTTGAAGAAGATTACTTGATTGAAATAAGAACAGTTAGTGATGGTGGAGATGGAAGCAGCAGTGAGGAAATCAGGATCCCCAAAATGTCACGTAAGTTGAGTCACCATGGCTACTCTGAACTGAGACTCTAGAGAAGTTGAGCAAGAAAGCAGGCTGATGTGAAACTCTCCAGTCCATTGTCTGAAGTTTAAATTAACAAGTAAATCAATGATGTACCATTGATATATAATTTCATGATTCGGTTAGCCAAAGTCAAAAGCTTTTCGATTGGCAATCATATGCCTCTTAGAATAGGACTGACCAATATTAACAATACGTAGATGTACCACCATCTCTGTACTCCTTGCAGACATAGCTTAATCATTACATTCATACTGGTCTGAGTCGAAGGTCTGAGTCCTCCACAATACACTATTCTAAGCGGCTAACATCAATCAGAGTTAGCACATGATAATAACTGAATATTTCCCCTATGGATGAATCACTCACTCCAGAATCACTCATGCAAAATGAAAATCATTTCTATTTCATAGGGGTCAGAATTTAATCTGTGTGTTACAAAAAATTAGCCAGTTTAAATATTCTCCTCTTCCATTTGTTACCTCTAAAACAGTTTCATAAGAGAAGACTTTAAAAAGCTTACTAAAATTGAATAGAAAGTGAATGGAAATTGAAATAAAAATGTTATTTGTGCCAAAGGGATCAGGTATATGGCATTATCAAAAAAAATCTTATGATAGTGAATGAAGGGGGAAGTGCAGAGTGGAGACCCAAAGCCCATTTGTCGGCCACTGGAGATCCCCTCACAGAGGGGTCTAGGGGAGGAGATGAATCAGTCAGGGTGCGATGTAACACCGATGAAGAACACAGCTTTCCCCCAGATCCTGGATGCTTCCTCCCGCCAACTACCATGATCCGAATTCTACCTTGCAGGACTGGATAGGGCAGAGGTTGTACACTGGTGCATATGGGAGCTGGAAGCATAGGGAATCCAGGGTGGATGATACCTTCAGAACCAGGGGTGTGAGGGGCAATACTGGGAGAGTAGAGGGTGACTGGGTAGGAAAGGGGGAACTGATTACAAGTATCTACATGTGACCTCCTCCCTGGGGGATGGACAACAGAGAAGGGGGTGAAGGGAGACGCCAGACAGGGCAAGATATGAGAAAATAATAATCTATAAATTATCAAGGGCTCATGAGGGAGGGGGGAGCAGGGAGAGAGGGGAAAAAAGAGGACCTGATGCAAAGGGCTTAAGTGGAGAGCAAATGCTTTGAAAATGATTAGGGCAAAGAATGTACAGATGTTCTTTATACGATTGATGTATGTATATGTAAGGATTGTGATAAGAGTTGCATGAGCCCCTAATAAAATGTTTTAAAAATGTTATTTGAAGAGATATGATAGCATGCAATCAGTGTTTTGAAGAATTAATCTAGCAAGTATTTTAATCTATACTGAGATGCTTTTATTTTTATTTTGCAGGTTTGAGTTCCAGAGGAATTCCAGTCTTAGAAAGTAGCTTCCATTTTCTGTCAGTTGTCATGATTTTTTACTGTTTTACTATTCAGCCACTTATATGATGAATAAAAACATAATCTTTGAGGGATTTTTTTAAAAAATAAATCATTCTGTAAATAAGCTCTCCAGATCCCAGGTTCATGACACACTCTTAATACAGACTTGTTGGAGAAAAAATAAAATATATATTATTAAGATCTGATAAATATCTATGCTACATCATTAAACAACCATAGCACTTTTGAATCTTAAAGTTCAAACATGATTGCATATGTCTCAAAGGTGCCAAAAATACCTGTGGAGGCCAAACTTTCTGTATTTTAAGTGACTTACATGGAGGACAGCAATGGTTCCTCTTGATGTTGACGAATACATCAGAAATCTGCAGTTAGTTGAGAGGTTCATTTTTATGTGCTGTAGGCAATTTACTTCAATATTCAAAGTTTTGGATTTTCTTGAGAATAAAAAACTTTGTTTATATTTTGTATTCTTTAAAAATGTAAGCAATCTCAAAGCACGTAGTGTTATTAATAGTTTTGAATCAAGTTCAGAATTGAATTATTTGTACCTATTAATATATCAATATACATGACATTTTTCTCAGTTCATTTTTTAAATGGTAAAGTAATAAAAATAACAAAAATGCGTTCTTATGTGTAAAGAAATAGAAAGGAATGGAAATGAGTACCAAGCAAAAAATAATCTCCTGACAACTCTGGTATGCAACCAGCAATTGCTAACAGTAGTTTCGTTTGTCTGTTTGTGATTTGAAAGCAGCTCATAGTTCCTTAAGGGAAATTTTGCATGAATAAATCTCAGGTAATTATGAAAAACTGATCACAATATATATGGCCTTATTTTTATAAAATAAAGATATCTGGGAACAGAATTCTCTGGCCAGATATTATAATTTTTTTCAAAATATGTGTTGCCAATTTCTCTGTATAGTGATAAAATAATCCTATACTGTCCAGAGTCTAGACAGCTTTCAGTGGGTTAGCTCTTTCTCTAAGGTGACGCTTCCTCATCAATGGTACCACGTTTGGGTTTTGCATCGTCTACAAGAAGCAGTATGGGAAAAGAGAGGTTAATGACTAGACCCATATGATTCCTTGTAATCATTTATTTTCTACACAAACAGGCTTGAGGGGTTTGTCCCTGCTGCCCATCAGCCCTTGTTCACATCCCATCAACTTCACTATTGTAATGACCTAGATGTGAAAAACAATCACACTAATTTTGCCTTCATAACATGGCAAAACATTTGAATCTTACTAAAAAATGATTTGAAACTATTCGATAATAAAGGAATTTTTTCTATTTCCATTTCTAAAGAGTCTCAGAGCTGCTTAACATGCCCGATGTTGTCAGTAACAGACGGACAGATACCTTCCTTAGGTCAGAAACTGCTCCTTGCCTGAATAGTGCATGAAGCACACAGTACAAATTAATGAGCCTTGCTCTCCCCAACGACCTATCATTTGGCATAGTTTTATGGAGTAAAACAAACAAGCAAGAGCAAGCACTGCTTGGCACATTCATGTAAACAGCTCCCTGTCCAAAATACATCTGTATTGTTCACAGATACCAGTGCTGACATATGATCTTAATGGTTATCACAACTTACCAAGGGCTGAGATTACGTTTAGGGCATTATGAGTTTTTGCTTGTGTGTTTGCTTACTCAGATCTACTACTGAAGCAATGATGAACTAAACTTTTAAGACACACACCGTTTCATTATGTATCTAATTTACTTGATCTGAGTAAGCAAACACACAAGCAAAAACTCATAATGCCCTAAACGTAATCTCCAGCCCTTGGTAAGTTGAGTAGTAACTGCATCTATTATTCAAGATTTGATGTTATTTATATTTTTACTTATAAATTCAGGATAAAGGTTTACGAATATAATATGACAACATATTAAGAAGACTGTGCTTTGGCTTGCAATGGGTTCACCTCACCACTAAACTTTGTAAGACCTTGAATACATCTTTGCCATCCCCAATCATTATTGTCATCTCTATCCCTGAGGAGCCCACGTGGTTACGTAAGCACTTGACTACTAATTGGAAGGTGATGATTTAAATGTACTCAGAAGAACTTCAAAAGAAAGTCTTGGTGATCAATTTCCATATTGCCAAAGCTACTGATAATATTATCCGACAAAGCACAATTCTATTCTGCACATGGGAGTGCCAGGTATCAGAATATACAACATCAAGTCATATCTGTGTCACTGCTATTAGAATTGAATGATATAATGGGCATCCAGCATCTGTAATGATACATGTGGCATCATAAAGCATCAATAAATGGGACTGTTGTCATAGCTGCAGAGAAGTAAACCACTAATGAATAAGTTACCAGAGTTTTAAAATGTCCAATACACAATGAAAACAAATTCAGTCTTTTGTTCTGTCATTAAAAATGTTTTAAGAAAAAAGTATATCATTTTAAAAATGAGGGAAATGACACTAAAGGATGGAACTATCAAGACAGTTCTGAAAAATATGTTTCATGGTGTTTCAAGAAATCCTTCTTGAAGGGTTTCCAGATGATTATTGTTAAAAGCATGTTAACTTCTATGCTTCTCAAAAGAAAGGGGAAAATGTATGTTGTTGTGCCTACAAGGGACACAAAAGCAAAAATTCATGTAGTTGATTCCAACTCATAGCGACCTTATAGAACAGGGTCCAACTGCTCCTGTGGGCTTCCCTGAGGAGCAATTGATGGTTTCAAGCTCTGGTGGCATAGTGGTTATGCTTTGGGCTTTTAATTACAAGGTCAGAGGTTCAAAACCACCAGCTGTGCCTGGGGAGAAAAAGGAAGCTTTCTACCCCTGTAAGGAGTTACCATGTTAGATAAGTTTACCGTTGTCCTAGAGGGTCAACAGGAATCAGAATGAACTCAGTGGCACTGGGCTTGAGGTTTAACTTTCTGGTTTGCAATCCTTCATGTTAATGATCAGGGCCCCTCTTATAAAGTATCGGAATGCAAAACAAAACTTTGGCATAAAACCAATTTGAAGACACATAATAACTCTATAGGACACAGTAGAATTGCTCATACGGGTTTCCAAGACTCTGTGAGAGTAGAAATCCTCATCTGTCACCTGTGGAATGACTGGCGGTTTCGAACTAGTGACCTTGCAGTGGTATAAAAGCACTACATTGACAGGGAACATTCTCAAAGGTAAAAAGAGTTTGAACTGGGGAAACACTATCCTTAAACTCTACAAAGGAGTCTCCTTTTGTGCTGCTGAAAAAGCATTTGCTGTGAACAACCCACAGGCCTTACCAAATCCTGTCATGTGACCTCCACTTGTTTCTATTGCCAAGCCCATATTTTACAGCGACTATTCTGCAATTTTTCAATTCAATTGACAATAATTATCAATGACTCTTGACTGCTTGTTTGATTACTTTCAGATGGAAGATATCTGTAGCATCTGATCATTAGAAGATTTTGCAGTTGTTTCTCCTTACCTTGAGTTGTATCCTATTAGCAACTGGTGATCACAAAAGCTTCACTCTCATAAGTTTTACCCCACTCACCTCACCATGGCTGACTCCACTCCAAGAAATCAGCTACTCCTCAGTCATATTTTGAGTGCCCTTCTACTTACAGGGACCAGCCTCTCTCACTGGATCCTACAATATCCTGCTTTCATTCATTAAACTTTGACTATCTGACAGTGCCTGGAAGCTATGCATAAATGGCTCCTTCCTTCTTAGTGCAGAGCCAAGTCCTCTGTGTTGCCTATTCTTATTCTGGAAGCTATGTTGAAATCTGTTCACTTTGGGGGACCCTGTTGTCATTTGAAATACCAGTGACATAGCATCACTGTAACACCTAAGCCACCACAATATGACAAACTAGCAGACAAGTGGTGTAATACCACTAGTACAACCAACTGACAGAGAAGATGGAATACACATATATCAAATTGGCTGTATCTGTAGGAAGAGACAATGGAGAATCTCAATTATCAGCAGCTAAAACCAGGCCCGGGGCTGGCTGTGGAATAAACCATCAATTAATTACATATATATGTAATTTATATATATATGTAATAAATTAAATATATATGTAATTATGTAATTAATTATGTAATTAATTATGTAATTAATTGATATATATATTCAGGATAAAGCTGAAGAAAAAAATTGTAAAGTCCACAAGAGCCAAATGCAATTGTAAGTCTATCCCACCTGAATTTCAAGAATGTCTTACGAACAGATTGGACACATTGAACACAGAAGACACTAAGAGGCCTGGGAGGACATCAAAAACAGCATTAATTAAAAAAGCAAAGGTCACTAAAATGACAGGCAAGATCAAAGTGTATGTCAGAAGAGAATCTGCAACTTGCTTTAATTTTAGCATAGTTAACAAAAATGGGGGGAAATATGCACTCAATAAGCTGAAAAATAATTTTAATGGCATCTTGAGAAAACAAAGTCCAGTATTATAAGGAAATCCTCAAAGACCTATAATAAGAACGTTAAAGTGGAAGAATGCATTCAGCATATCTTAAACTGAAATAACTCAAGAAAAAAAATCAAACCTCACGTTGAAATAATGAAGAATGATATGGGCATAATATTGAATGACACAGGAAGCATCGAGAGAAGTTGGAGAGAATACACTGAGTCATTGTAGCAAAAAGAGCTAGTGGATGTTCCACCATTTCAGGAGGAAGCATATAAACAAAGACCAGTGATGAAGCAAGGAAACTTTCAAGCTGCATTGAAAACATTAGCTAAAAATAAGGTTCCCGGCATCGATGGCATACCAACTGAAATATTTCAACAAGCTGATGGAGCACTGGTTGCACTCACTCATATGCCAGGAAATTTGGAAGACAGTTAATTAGCCAACTGACTGGAAGAGATCAGCATTTGTGACCATTGCAAAGGAAGGTGACCCAACAGAAGACTCAAAGTATATAGCAGTATTTTTTTGCTTATGATTATCCAACTATGGTTACAAAAATACATTTATAGGGAGCTGCCAGAGGTTCAGATGAGATTCTAAAGAGGACATGAAGGAAGGTATATCACGGCTGAAGTCAGATGGATCTTGGCTTAAAGAAGAGAACACCAGAAAGATGTTACTTTGTTTTATTTGCTATGCAAAGGCAAGCTACTCTGTGGACCATCAGAAACTATGGGTAACACTGACAAGAATGGGAATTCCAAAACACGTCATTGTGATCACGAGGAATTTATACATGGGTCAAGAAGAAGTTTTATGGACAGACCAAGGGAATACTGAATGATTTAAAATCAGGAAAGATGTGCATCAGGATTATATCCCCTCACCATACTTATTCAATCTGTATGCTGATAAAGTAATCAAAGAAGCTGGCTTTTAGGAAGAAGAATGTGGCATCAAGATTGGAGGAAGGCTTATCAACAACCTGAGATATGCAGATGACACACTTTGCTTGCTGAAGGTGAGAGGAATTGAAGCAATTGCTGATGAAGTTCAAGTATTGCAGTCTTTATAACTGGACCAATAGGGAACATCATGATCAAGAAAAGGTGGCAGTTGTCAAAGATTTTATATTGCTTAGCTCCACAGGTAGTGCCCACAAAGCAGCAGTTAACAGATCAAAAAACAAGTTGTATTATTAGGTTAGTCTACTGCACAATACCGAAGAAGAATTAATGCATTTGAATTGTGGTGCTGGAAACAAATATTACACTTACCATGGAACGCTTAAAGTACAAATCTGTGCTCCTTAGAAGCAAGATAGCAATACTTTATCTTACATACTTTGTACATATTGTGAGAGGAGAAAAACATCATGTTTGCTAAAGTAGAGAGGCAGGGAAGGAGAGTAAGGCCCTCATGAAGATGATCCACACAATGCCTTCCACAAAGGATTCAAGCATAGGAACAATTGTGAGGAAGATGCAGGGCTAAGTAGTGTTTGGGTTGTGCATAAGATCACTATGGGTGGGAACCAATTTGAAGGCATCTACCAACAATAACAATCCTATAAAGATTTAGGCTCCCTAGAAAAGGATTTTTTCAAACTCAACTCTATTTTCTTTCTTCCTCCAACCACTACACCATAGTCCTTCCTGCTCAGTGCCTCTTCTTTAACTATATACTTTAAAGGAAGGAATGTTTACTAACTTTAGCAGCAAATATAAATAATCAGAGGTGACCTGAAACTTCCTTTAATTCCAAATTCATTATCATTATTACCACTTAAAAGCGAATCTAATATTTTACAGCATACTAATATTATCAATCTGGCTATCAATCATAGTTATCAATTAGTCCCTCACTCATTGCTATCAAGTCAATGCTGAATCATAATGACCCCTCTATGGATTTCTGAGACTGTAACTGCTTATGGGAGTGGAAAGACCAGTCTGTCTCGTGGAGAAGGATATCATGTTTTGTAAGCAGAGCATAAACAAAAATGAGCAAGATGCTAAAGGATATAGATTGATCCAGTGGCTTCAATAATGATTTCAACAAAACAATTGTGAAGATGACACAGGACACAGTGTCAGGTACTGTTTTCGTCTCTTGTTTATGGGTCCATGTGCATTGTAGTTGACCATAAGATGCCTAAGAAGGACAATATGCAAAAGCTGAATTGAATTAGGATAACAAAGATAATAAAAAACAAAACTGTTGCTGTTGAATTTTGTCTTATGAGACTCCTACCAGTGCAGAGGAGAACTGTTTGCGTCAGAGGGTTTTCATTAGCCATGTCCTCTTTCCTGCAGCATCTCTGTGTAGGAACGGTCCATCTTTCAGTGAGCAGCACCACACCTAAGCATCCGGACCACAGAGAAACTCTTGAATTAAAAAAAAAACACACTTTTAAAATCCTGGATTATTTTTGTCTTAACTTTTGAGGTTATTTGCATGCTAACTTGACATGCTAAAACCTCTGTCTTTTGTGGCTTTATATAAAGTAGCTACTAGGTTTTAAAGTAAAATAATATTTTGATGTATTTTTAAATGTTTAACTAGATAGGAGATTTACATGGCTTTCAACAGTTCAAATGACTCACCAGCACCCATTGTGTCCTACCAGCGTTACCCTGTAGTCCTCTTTCCCTCTGTATTCCCTTCCATCCAAGTCCATACCTGTCAACCTTATCGTCTGTTGCTTCCTTTTCACAGCGTTACCTACCTGTCCTTAGGAACTCCAAAGTCTGTTCTCTTGGGCAGGCAAGTCTTTGAATACATTTTTATACTTAGAGTAGTGGTCTCATACAGTGTTTGTCCTTTTGTGTTTAATCTCACTCAGCATAATAGTCTTCAGTTCCTCCATGTCATGTGATGTTTCATGGTTTCATTATTCTTAAAGCAGAAAATAAACTTTGCACAGGAACCCATGTGTGTAATTATAAAATTTTCTTTATTCATTCCTCTACTCATAGGCTTTTGGGCAAATTGCAACTTTTTTTACTATTTTGAATAGTATAGTATTGCAATGAACATGGGAGTGCATATTTCTGTTATTGTTCTTATTTCTTTAAGATAGATGATAGATAGATGATAGATATATATATGAGGAATTTCTGGTTAATATGGAATTTCTATTCCCAATTGTTTTGAGGTATCAATTTCCACAGTAGTTATATATATTTACAGACCCATCAACAGTGTATGAGAGTTCTAATCTCTGCAACCTCTTCAACATTGGTTGTTTTCTGTTTCTTTTTTCTCCGCACATGGAGCTGCAATAGTCGTGTGAGGTGATATCCTATCCTTGTTTTGATTTGCATCTTAAGGATGGCTAATGAGCATAAGCATTTTTTTTAATGTTGGTTAGCCATTTGGTTGACAATTTTGGTAAACTGTCTGTTCATGTTCTTAGCCCTCTTTTTAACTTGATTTTTTTAAAATTGAGGTTTTTCCATTTTTTTTCCAGATAGTAGAGATTAGTCCCTTGTTCATTGTTTCATTGTTAATGATTTTTTTCTCACTCCATAGACTTTTTAACTATTAATAAAGTCTTTTGAAGCACAAAAGTATCTTATTTTTAGTAGGTCCCAGACATCTACTTTGTGTGCTCCGTTTGTTATATTCACTAGTATATCTATGTCCTGCGGTAGGACCCTTAAGTTTGTCCCTATTTCCTCATTGATAATCATTATAAAAGTAGGATTTACAATTACATTTTCGATCTATCTTGAGTTTGTTTTTGTACATGTTTTGTTCTTCTGAAGATGTAGATCCAATGTTTCCAGCACCATTTGTTGAAGAGCTATCTCTTTTTTCCATTTAATGTTTTGGGTCCTGTGTGGAAGCTTTGTAGGTAGATGAATTTATTTCTGGGTTTTTTTATTCTGTCCCATTAAGCTATATACTTACCACAATACTAGGTTGTTTTGCCTACTGTCACCACATAATAGGTGTTGAGGTCAGCTTGTCAGGGACATTCGATTTTGTTCTTCCTAAGAAGTTCTTTGCTTATTCTGCATCTCTTTACTTCCTGTATAACCTTAGCAATTTATGTTTCCATTTCTTTAAAGAATAGAGTTTGGATCTGGATCACAATTGTGTTGTATTAAAGTGATTCTTACAGAAAAAGAATGTTTTCTTCAACATATTGCTTTTAAAAATATATATTGCTTTATAATATTGTTCTTTTTCAAAATATTTGATACTTTCAAAATCACAGAGAAAGATGCTTCAAACACAACTTTGCTTTATGAACTATTATTTACACCCAGTGGTGGAGGCAATTTGTTATTCTTTAGGATAATTTGTAATTATAGTTTCTTTAGGATAATTTGTAATTTTAATTTTTAAGCCTGATTAAAATATAAGTAGCATAGTTTCTGATGGATAAATAATGTATCTTTCAAACAGATAAAATAATGAAAATAAAATTCTTTCAATGTACTATTTTTTGAGAAAACATCAGAAATGTTACATATCGTCTTGCTTTTAAAAGCATATAACTTCAACTCTTATTAAGCAGCTTTATCATGTTATTCCTGGGACTGAATGCAGTATTGTGTAATGCTTTATTCTTGAACAACAATGATTAGTTAATGATTTTAAATCATTTTGAAGTTGGAAAGCCTACACAATTTCTAAAAAAAATTTATATTTTCCCCAGAAATGTATTGACTTTGTGCAATGACACTTTGATAAATCATACATTCATAAGTGATGCCAAGCACTATGCCTGCAGACAAATAGTAATTAGGAAGTTGGAAAGGTCGTAATTTGGAGATTGTGGAAATTTACGTGATGTCTTTGTAGCCTTATGGACTCATAATTTTTAAAATGAGATAATCTGCATCTTTTATGGCTAATTTAAGTTTGGGAGGTAAATGTCACACTGACAGAATTTGATCCTCAAATGCTATATACTCATGGCAAATCTCAAGTATATTTAAGAATTTCAGGTTGTAATGATAATGAATTTTGGCAACTCATTACCTTTAAGTGCAGTAGTTATAAGATCTCCTGAATCAAATTTGAAGACACTAATTTTAGCCTATTTTTGTTGACAGCAAAGCATAATTGAATATATTATTAGACTTTTAAAGAAGATCACTTTGAATAGCTGCTTAAAAATAAATATGTTGTCATCTTAAATTATTGTTGAAACTTATACGGAGCTATTTTCATTCTTTCAGCTTCTTAAGAGAGTGCAATCATTATTTTAAAAGAGCTGTATTAGAACAGGTTGACTAGAGGAACAAATCCAGTGACACTCACATATGTTTGAGAAAGAGCTTCATACCAGGAAGTAAGTATATATCAAGAAGGCATCCTAGCCCAGTGGAACCCAGTTTCATAAGTCAGATGCTAGCCTGTATGTCCACTTAAGCCACATGCAGCCATGTGCTGGTGATACAGAAAGGTGATGCAGAATGCAGGTGTGAAGATTACAGGTCTGTAGGTGCAGAATCACGTGGATTCAAGGTCACTGGAAACATTCAGAGCACTGGCAACTAGCGGGGTCAGTGGCAGAATCCCAGCAAGGTGAAGGGGCAGGAAAAAGGGGAGAGTCCAAGGGCCTTGAATAAAAGAAGGCCACAGTCCCGAGGAGGCATCATCAGCCTGTGACCTTATTGAAATGTTGGATTCCACTCTTACATGTTCATACATCTTCAAGTTGACATAAAATAATCTAACTACCACAAAAACTTACATGAAAAATTAGAGCTCAATTATTCTGAGCAATACTTGTAATCACATAATATTTTAAGCAAATGGTAGTTGATCTAAGAACTATAATTAGTAAGTTTATTTGAAGGAGTTGCAACATATTGCTGTCACCTAGAACAGATAAACAGATTTCACTTCATGCCTGCTGATAATATTTAGAACGTTGGATTTTAATAATCATCAAAATCTTCCAGAGTCTTTTACCACTTCCTGTCAAATTATTTTACTTCTTTGAAGTTTACATTATTTGTTTATGTATTGGCTCACTAAATATTTTTTATTTCAGATATAACCCAAAATTGGTCTGATTATGTATAAAAATTTTAATAGAGTTTCACAATTATTCCTACAAAGCTGCCCAAGTTTGCCCTAACATAGGGATCTCTTACTGGAGCTTCAATGCTAATATGTTAACTAAGACAATATGGTATGCAATTCAGCAAATCTATCTGCACATAAAGAGTTTTAATATTTTTAATATAAAAAGTTCTAATAGGTTTTAAAGATACTTTTACTCATCAAAAATTTCATGTCATTATAAAGGGCTCCTTCTTCCTCTTCTAAAAGATTTTTTTAAAATCAGTTTATTAGGGGCTCATACACCTCCTATCACAATCCATACATACATCAATTGTGTAAAGAACATTTGTGCATTCGTTGCCCTCATCATTCTCAAAACATGTGCTCTCCACTCAAGCCCCTGGAATCAGGTCCTCATTTTCCCCGCCCCCTCCCCCCTCCCTCAGGAAACCTTGATAATTTATAAATTATTATTTTGTCATATCTTGCTCTATCCCATGTCTCCCTTCCCACACTTTTCTGTCGTATGTCCCCTAGGGAGGAGGTCACATGTAGATCCTTGAAATAGGCTCCCCCTTTCTAAGCCACCCTCCGTATACCCTCCCAGTATCACCACTCACACCACTGGTCGTGAGGAGATCATCCGCCCTGGCTTCCCTGTGTTTCTAGTTCCCATCTCTAACAGTGTACATCCTCTGGTCTAGTCAGGCTTGCAAGGCAGGATTCGAATCATGACTGTGGAAAGGGGTGAGGAAGCATTTAGGAACTAGAGGAAATTTGTATTTTTCATCATTGCTACATCGCACCCTGATTGTCTCATCTACTCCCCAAGACCCTTCTGTACGGGCATGTCCAGTGACCTTACACATGGGCTTTGGGTCTCCACTCCGCACTCTCCTGCTCATTCACTGTGGTAAGATTTTTGTTCTGATGATTCTTGATAACTGATCCCTTGACACCTTGTGAACACTCAGGCTGGTGTGCTTCTTCCATGTGGGCTTTGTTGCTTCTGAGCTGGATGGCCGCTTGTTTACCTTCAACCCTTTAAGACCCCATACACTATATCTTTTACTAGCCGGGCACCATCAGCTTTCTTTGCCACATTTGCTTATGCATCCATTTTTCTTCAGTGGTCATATCAAGGAGGTGAGCACAAAATGATACAATTTTTTTGTTCTTTGATGCCTGATAACTGATCCCTTCAGCACCTCATGGTTGCACAGGCTGCTGTGCTTCTTCCATATGGGCTTTATTGCTCCTGAGCCAGATGGCCACTTGTTTACCTTCAAGCCTTTAAGACCCCAGACGCTATCTCTTTTGATAGCCAGGCACCATCAGCTTTCTTCACTTAGTTGTTCACCCACTTTGTCTTCAGTGGTTGTGTTGGCAAGGTGAGCATCACAGAATGCCAATTTAATGGAAAAAGTATTCTTGCATTGAGGGAATACTTGAGTGGAGGTCCAATGTCACTCTGCTACCTCAATACTAACCTTATAAATATAAGCACATACATCTATTTTCTCATCCTCATGTATAACTATATTTGCATATATATATACACATGTCTTTATCTAGACCTCTATAAATGCCCTCTGCCTCCCAGCTTTTTTCTCTATTTCCTTTGACTTCCCTCCTGTCCCACTATCATGCTCAGTCCCCACCAGAGTTTCAGCAATTCCTCTTAATTAAATTACCATTGATCATGCCCAACCAGGCCTCCCACACCCTCTTCACCACCGATTTGGATCACTTGTTGTTCCCTTGTCCCTGGGTTTATTAACACCACTACCTTTCCCCCAGCCTCCCCATCTCCATTGTCCCCATGGAACTATCGGTACCGTTGTGTGCTCCTGCAATTGTTCATCCAGCCTATCTGATTTAGACAGACCTGCGGAGATAATAACATGCACAAAAACAAGACAGAGAACAACCAAGCAACAATATACATCAAAGCAACAACAAAAGAATGACAAAATCAAATAAGAAAGAAAAGCTTGTAGTTAGTTCAAGGACTATTTATTGGCTTTAAGGAGTGTTTTCCAGTCCAGTTTGTTGGGACACCACGTCCTGGCCCCAAAGTAAACCTTCAGCTTTCCCTGGGGACCTCACCACTCCATTCCCTTGATGTTCTGTTGCACCCCCATAATGTTTTGCCTTCGTGTGGCGGGATCCGATCAGGTGCAATTCCCTCACTGTGTCTCCAGTGTTGTCACCTGTAGGGCTATGGGTCAGTGAGGGACGTCATGTCTCATAGTGGGGCTGGCCATGTGGTGTTCTCTGTTGACTGGCTCTTCTAATTTAGAACATTGACCTCCTGGCCTGGTGGGCCATGATGTGCTCCACTCTCTCCTCCTTCCCCTTCATCTGCTCCCGTGTGCTCCGATCAGATATGTCCCTCTTCCAGAGCTGCAGATTCAGTACCGTCCTTTGAAATAAATTCTTCTGAAGGGAGGGGCAGATGTCCCCTTAGTAGTTGGGGTTGGGGCTAGCCCTCCAGACATATCCACTGCTTCCCTACTCCACACTGGCATATTGCATTCACATCTTGGAGCACCGGAATGAAGTCTGGACCCTCTTTCCCTGTGGAGACACAAACAATACCTTCCCCTTGGGTTTTTAGTTCCCTGTGCCCCCGCTACCCTTTTCTTTTTTATTAAGATTTTTAGAAGACAAAATCCAGAAAAGTTTGTTTGTAGAAACATGAGTATCATATGTATATAGAACAGCTTGGGAGCAGCATCCATGGTGTCAAACTGTCATATGGATAATTAAATCAAAGGTATAAATCAGTGGTTCTCAACCAGTGGGTCACAACCCTTTGTGGGTCAAATGACCCTTTCACAGGGGTTGCCTAAGACGATAGGAAAACACGTTTCCAATGGTGAGACACTGCTCCTTTATCCATCTCCAAGCGGGTCTGCCCACATGCAGATACGCCCACATACGAGTACCAGGCCTGAAGACTGTTACCCATGCTACACAATGCTTCAAGGCAAAATTTCATTTATTTGTAATTAGAAATAAATATTTTACAATATATAATTACATATTGTTTTGTGATTAATCACTATGCTTTAATTATGTTCAATTTTTACAATGAAAATACATCCTGCATATCAGATATTGACATTATGATTCATAACAGTAGCAAAATTACAGTTATGAAATAGCAACAAAAATAATTATATGGCCATGAAGAAATGTATTGAAGGGTCATGGCATTAGGAAGATTGAGAACCACTTGTATAAGTTGTACTTATTTCTCTGAAGTCAAATTAACTAGATTATCTGTACTTGACAATACACCATAATGAAATGTCATTATCTTGTCACACTGTAATATAAATCATTTCATTCAAGAAGTATGGTATTTTTGTATGCTAGCTTTAACAAAGTAATGGCATACTTTTATCTAGATGGTATTTCTTTACCTATATTCTAAGATTCAGTCAGGTTTGTTCCATAAAGCTCGAAATATTTGGTACATTTATTGAGAATAAAAAAAACTGTGCCTCATTATTAAAGGGGTTGTAGACTTTCAAACCAAGAGTCAACTCTTGGCACACATATTACATGTCAGCAGTATCTGGTAAAGAGATTTAAATAGTTGTCTGGGTTTGGAAGTCAGAAAGCTTCTTACAGATCCAGCCTTCTTGGGATTGTCTTGCTATTTATTGTTTCTGATGAAGTGTAAGTATGGGTGAAGTTCAGTTACAGCTTGGAATTGGACTGTTTGAATAGTTTCTTTCTGTTATTTCAGCATTGTTAAAATATGTGACTCTCTCATATTACTCTATGTCTTTTAAAGCTTAGTCATAAAAATTATCAGTACTGCTCAAAGCATATTACCTTATAATCATGCTTTTAAACAGGAAGAAAAGTCAATCTTTAAATTAATTGAAAATATAAATTTATAATGATCAAGAATTTGTTTACTGTTTGAAGATACATAAATCTTTTTACTTTGGGATTGGTATTATTAGTATTATTGCAACTACTCATCAATTAGATCTACATTTATAATGCCTCCATTTAGTCATTAAAAGATGTATTAATTGTCATGTTCTATAGATTATGCCTCACACTGGAAATAACAACAAACAAAAGCACTAATGAAAAGGAGTTTTTCTTAAGGTAACAAGATAGGGATCAGATAATAAACAAGCCTACCATTAAGCCAATTGAAAATAATTAGAAGTTGTGATTGTTGGTAAGGAAAATAAGAAAGGTGTTGTGATAGAGAATAAAATAAGGCACAAACATTGGATGGGGTCATCACATAAATCTCAGAGTAGGAGATATTTACCTTGAGACTGAAAATTAAATGAGCTGAACATCTGAACAAGTAGAGAATTCAGAAAAAGTAACCAAACAAAGCAACCAAATAGTATTTAAATCCCTGTAGATCTTGATGAGTTAGGGAATTTGGTGTATTCTAGTTGGTTTGTTAGATCCATTTTGGTGGACGGTAATGCTGAAGGAGGAATGGAATGAATATGCATAGGTGACCTGGAACATCATTAGTATTCAGAATCCTGCAAATCACGAGGCAAACTTTGTTTTCATGTTATAAATATCAATTATATTTTAAGATCTGGTCATTGTGTGCCCAATATATTTTTCATGAGGCAAGAATAGAAACAGAGATTTTAACAGTAAGCCCTGTAATAGATCATGGCAAATTGGAGAAGCTTGGTGGTGGGTTCCTGTAGACTTCACAAAAATGGTTAATTAATAGTACGTAAGAGTGAGTGATGCTTTGTTTGCTTGTTTAGTGTTCTTTTATTTACCTTTTGATTTTTCCAATGAGAAGGATTGGAGAAGGATCTCACCTGGGAGAATATTTGTTAAATTTTCCCAAATAAAATAGAAAATACACAGGTACACACATGTGTGTGCACACCCTCACACATACACATTTAAAGATTGACCCTGTGGGGGAAAGGCCAGCTGCCCCCCACCCAACTAATCACAGTATTGATGGGCGAAATTGTACGGTTAGATAGATAGATAGTAAAGTCATAGAGAGTGTGAGAGATAGAAGAGAGATTGAAATAATGGGGTCAGACACATTGCATGGTAGCATGATCTATAGGAGGGCAGGAGAGAAGGGGAGGGGAAGGAGGACAAGGTGAAAGGGAACAGGGGAACGAGGATGGAGGAGAGGAAGGGGAATCTGATGAGAGCCCAGGGGGGCATCTTTATTGCTAACCAAGGCACATATATCTTTGGGGGGTGGTGCAAATCTATTAATTACAGGTGAAGACATACGTCACAGGAAGAGGTTGCACTATAGGTTATACAGCAATGAGAGTTGGACAATTTAGGTATATACACCCAATAGGAAGGGGAGGGATTGAGGGCACACGTGTGACAAGAAGGGTGATCCTAGATTCAGGAAGGCAGCCTAACTTTCAATATCACTGAGCAGGGTTGACCTGTTCTCTGACTCTCAATGGAAACCATTATCAGTAGGGTGTAAACCACATCTGCAGGGTCCAGTCTGATGGTTGCAAGCCTTTAGGGAGAAGTAGCCCATTGTCCTTAACATCAGGAAGTGGGCCCTACCTGTGGTGGGTCCAGACTGTTGTCTGGCAACTGACTGCCTTCAGGGAGGCTGTCTCTAAGCATCTGACCTCCCACCACATACTGGCCAATAGCCTCTAATGTTTGGCATGTCTTTGGGGGAGACAAAGCTGGGGAAAAGTCTCTTTATAGTCCCACAGACCCACATGATTATTAGAGGTGGCAAGTCTAAAAACACATTGGAACCTTGAGCAAGAATTAATGCTGCAAATTTGGGGCAGAATGTTAGGTTCTCTGGAAAACTTCAGATTTTGTTCTTAAGACCTTCATCTACATAACTGAACCTCATCCCGCCCCTCCCCATTATTGAGATTATTCTCCATTCATCAATATAGCTGATTGCAGATGTTAGCCACACTTAACAAAAAATTTAACAGCAACTGCTAAAGGCACCTGACTAAATGACTAGCAACATTAACCTAGCCCAGTTGAAATATGAAATGAATCATTATTGGTGATGATGATGATTTCTTTTGGGAGGAACTTATTAAGTGAGAAATACACATAAGATATCTGGTTAGAGATAAATCACTGGATCTAATGTCAAAAAGATCTCAGTCACCCCATAGATTCCACTTCTTTAATTAATGGATAGTAGTGATCTCTGACCTTTGAGGCTACTTTTTAAGTAACCTAGTTCACTTTTAGAATCTGAAATCTTTCTGTTAAGCTTAAGCCAAAATTATGTATATATTATATTATATATGTGTATAAATATTTTCTTTTTGTATTTTTTCTTTTCTTAACTCTAACACTAACCCTATGTATTTTCATATATGAATTAGTTAAATTTAGGATAAAAACATGCTTTTATCTTCCCTGACAAGTTTCCCTTGTCCTTTAGAATAGAACCTAATAGAGTGGTTAGTATTTGAACTTCTTTACATTCAGTCATAAGACTGAAAGCTGCAAGGCTTGACCTTCATCAGCAAGTGCTTCAAGTCCCCTGCACTTTCAGCAAACAAGACTGTGTCATCTGCGTATTCCAAGTTGTTATTAAGTCTTCCTCTAACCCTGATGCCACATTCTTCTTGATACAAGCCAGCTTCTGGGATAATTTGCTCAGTATACAGATTAATTTAAATTCTAACCCGTGAAGTATTTCCTTATTACACAGTTGCCTCTTGACCCATGCCCAAGTTCCTTGTAAGAACAATGAAGTGTTCTGGAATCCCCATTGTTCTTAAGGTTATCCATAGATTATTATGGTCCACATAGTCGACTGCCTTTACATAGTCAATAAAACACAAGTGAACACTTTTCTAGTATTCTATGTTTTTAGCGAAGATCCACCTGACATCAGCGATGATATATTTTGTTTCATGTCCTCATCAGAATCAGCCTGGACCTTTGGCAGCTCCCTGTCCATGCATTGCTGCAACCAGTATTGGATCAGCTTAGCAACATTTTTCTTGCATGTGGTTTCAGTGATACACAGCTATAGTTTGAGACTTCTGCGGGGTAACCTTTCTTTGAAATGGCCACAAATATGAATCTCTTCCAATCAGTTGGCCAAGTAGCTGTCTTCCTGTTTTCCTGGCAGAGACGAGTGAGTGCAGCCAGTGCTTCCTCAGCTTGTTGAAACATTTCAGCTGGTCTCCCATCAATTCCTGGAGCCTTATTTTTGGCTAATTAATTCAGTACAGCTTTAACTTCTTCCTTCACTTTCTTTTAAGGAGATATTTAAAAGCAAGGAGAAAGAAAAGTTTAGGGTTTTTTGTGTATAAATATTGGCCTGCCATATGAGGGGGTACCCCCTGGCAAAAAGAAAAAAACCCTGAAATTGCGCTGGGCAGAATAGAGCTTGCGTGGTACACATTTTTCCCACTAGGTGAGCATCCAACAACTCAGTCTGAGTTAGTTCACCCAGTGGCACCACCTGGGAAGGTTCTCTATGGTCACAGTGCATTTTTTGGTAAAAGCAGTTTCCCTTGAACTTCATTTTTTTGTGGAGGCCAATCTAAGAGAACAGCGTGCTGCTGTGAAATTTTGTTTCCTGCTCAGGAGAAATATCACATAAACTCTTGTGATGTTGAACACGGCTTACAAGAGCAGCGCTATGGGAAAAACTCAAGTTGATGAGTGGTTTGGTCATTTCAAAAAAGGTGAAATGATGATTGATGACAAACCTCGTGCTGGATAGCTGTCAACTTCCTGAAGAGACAAAAATGCCAATTCATAGTGCATAGAGGCATTCCACTAGGTCAGAATAATAATCAAGCTTTCTCTTTAGAGATTCTAAAAAGGTTGACTAACAGTGTGTGGGGGGAGGGATGGGGGGTGGAGGGGGAGTCCAGATTTGAGGCAGACAGGGGACTGGTTTTGCTACCATGATAATGTACCTGATCACACAGCTATCTCCGTGGGCCAGTTTTTGGCAAGAAATAGCATCCCTCTCTTACCTAACACTCCTTACTCAGCTGACCTCAATCCGTGTGACTGCTTGTTGTTTTTGCAAAGGCAGAGGGACATGAAAGGACAGCCATATCAGGACATAGAAGAGGTGGGGGGAAAAAAGAAAACAATACAGGTGCTGTCAGCCATCCAAAGAGATGAGATTGAAAAATGTTTCTAAGAATGGAATAGCATAGTTACTTCTTGATATAGTTATCTCTTACACATTTACGAGTGTCTCCTAATTTGTTTCTCTAGTCAACCCAGACTAACACATTATCCTTCAATGTTTTTAACATTTTGAAAATGAAGTTTAAGAAATTATCAAAACAAAAGAAATTACCAACATTACTTGTTTATTAATTCATTCCAGCCAAGCTGATGAATAAACATTTTAAGATGAAGTAACCCCATAAAAATTATGTTCAAGTGGCCATCTAGCTCAGAAGCAACAATGCCCACATGGAAGAATCACACCAGCCTGTGTGACCACGAGGTGTTGAAGGAATCAGGTATCAAGCACCAAAGAAGAAAAATCCATGTGATTTTAAATGAGGGGGAGTGCAAAGTGGAGACCCAAAGGCCATCTGTAGGCAACTGGACACCCCTTTTCAGAAGGGTCATGGGGAGAAGACGTGCCAGTCAGGGTGCAGGGTATCAAAGATGAAACATACAACTTTCCTCTAGTTTTTACATGCTTCCTCCCCCACTACCATGATCCCAATTCTACCTTACAAATCGAGCTACACCAGAAGATGTACAGTGGTGCAGATAGAAGCTGGAAGCACAGGGAATCCAGCACCGATGATCCCTTCAGGACCAGTGGTGAGAGTGGTGATACCTGGATGGAGGGTGGAGGGAAGGTGGGGTAGAAAGGGGAATCGATTACAAGGATCTACATATAACCTCCTCCCTGGGGGATGGACAACATAAAAAATGGGTGAAGGGAGACGTTGGACAGTTTAAGATATGAAAAAATAATAATTTATAAATTATCAAGGGTTAATGAAGGAGGGGGTAGTGGGGAGGAAGGGGGAAATGAGGAGCTGATACCAAGGGCTCAAGTGGAAAACAAATGTTTTGAGAATGATGATGGCAACAAATATACAAAAGTGCTTGACACAATGGGTGGATGGATAGATTGTGATAAGAATTATACAAGCCCCCAATAAAATTATTTTAAAGATTATATTCACAAATTTTTACTTAAGACAACCGTGTTAGCATTGAGATAATTAAAGAAACTGGCTTTTCCACACATGTATAAGCCAAGGCAAACCAAATTCCAGCGCTCTTGCCATCTTACTGCAAAAAAAAAAAAAGTTCAGATGGTAACTTGAGTTAGGCATTGGTCATCCACAAGATTAGTGGTTCATTTATTCTCCCAAATGGGTTCTCCTTTACCCTGTTGAACCAACTTCACAATAATAGCAATTAGCATCCCTGTAATTACGGAGTTGAGATATTTGTAGATAAGAGATCATCGTAGCTATTGCCAAACAACCTTCTCCTAAAAGGACCAGAAAGAACAAAAGTTGATTCTTCCAAAGTAAAGGTAGTAACTAGTTTATGTATAAATAACATTGTTCTAGGAAATACATATTTTGCTTATTGGGGCACCATATTAATTTTTCCCACAGGAATATTTCTGAAACTAGTAGATAACTTTTCTCTTCTACCAACAAAACTTATTGTTGCCTCGATTGGTAAGAAAGGGTTTAGGGTAGAGATGTGTCCAAACCCTGTATCATAGGAATCCGTCTTGGGCAACTGATGCTAATGATATTGATTCTCCTTCTTTTAGTCAGGAAGTCAGACAATGTAACCTCACAAAACTTTGCAACAGGTTACAATTCAGGACCAAAATGTCTCAGGACATATTTATTTAGTCAAGGCAACTGATTTTAAGTCATGTCTGTGAGCAGGCCTCTTCCTTGATTAGACGGAGAGACATAATTCTCACCAATCAATGCCCAAAGTGTTTGCTCCTCCACCCTAAGCCTTAGTTCAAAGGTTCTCAGCTCTGGGTCGATGGGTCAGCAATCTCCATCCCCCAATGCAGTGCCTGGAAATCCCTCATCCTGTAAGCAAGACTCCTGCAAAGCATTCAGCTTTCTGCACACCGTGGACCAAGCAGCCCACTGCTTTATTCTGTGTGCTGGCTATTATTATTGTTGTTGCATAATATTATTATTATTGCATAATATTATTATTGCGCCACATTGTTGCCGTGTAATAGTGTTGTGGTGGTGGTTGTTCTGCTGTTGCCACATTGTTGCCGTGTAATAGTGTTGTGGTGGTTGTTCTGCTATTGCCACATTTGCACCACTCCTCTGCTGCTTCTCTGATTTCAGTTTTCTGTGTCTCCTGGGTTTAGAAAATATTGGTCACAATTATCTCAGGATTCAAAAAACACACAGCACCAGCGCCTTTTCTTTCTTTGTGATAGTGACACATCCTTTTTCTTGCTTCTGAGACAGCCTAGTTTAAACCGTGTTAGAATGAAGAAAAACAAATTACTAAACTCTTGTTATATTTCTAAGTTGTTATAAGGAAAGTAAAATGTGTTAACATCCACACACAACAATCATAGCATCTTATCAGCATATTTACCTATTAGCACCTTCTCCTATTTTCTGTCACCAGACTCAGCAAGAAAACTCATTTGGTGAGAATGACAAAGACTATGGCTAGAAGACCTAACTGAAATGATTCACTACATGATCATCTTTCATAGCTGTCTCCATCTTGTTGAGAAACATTATATATGTCTATTTTTACAATAAGACCCCAAGCGGTATTGTTATAAATTCTGCTGATAATTGCTTACTCAGTGGTTCAAACCCACCAACCTCCCTTAGGAAGAAAGATAAAACATTGTGTCCCTGTAAAGATTTAGTCAGAAAACTCCAAAGGGAAGTTCTACTCCATCCTCTGGGGTCACTAGGAGTAGCAATTATCTCGATGGCAGTGGGTTTTTGTTTATTTTTATTTCCTGTCTCTCTGAGCTTCAGTGTTCCAAAATAATGAAAGAGTGAAAGATTAGATATAGATTTATTTAATTTTATTTGAATAATTAAAAACATTCCAATAATGTGACCTCTGGACTATTTCAACCAGAAAATGATTGCCCCAAATTAATTTTCTATGGACAATTTATTCAGTCTGTCTGTTGAACATATAGGAAGAAAGTTAGTTTATATAAAGAAGAATTTGACGTCAGGACAGAAAATAAGCTTATTGACAAACTGTGATATGTACACAACACAAACCTTTCTTCCTAAAAGTGCGGAAGATTGGAAGCACTTCCTGGTTAAGATCACGGGTTGCAGCTCTCGGTATGAATTCTGATTCAGTGGAAAGAAGACCAAAATCATCACAAGCGGACCCAGAAGTCGCATCATAATAAATGGAGAACATACGGAAATTGCCAAGGATTTTGTTTTGCTAGGCCCCACAATCAATGCTCACAGACATAGCCATCAAGAGATCCAACAGTGAATTGCATTGCATAAATCTGCTACTCAAAGACTCCTTTAACATGTTTAAAAGCAAGAATGTTATTTTGAGGACTAAAGTGCACCTGATCCAAGTCATGGTACTTTCAATTGCCTCATATGCAGGTGAACGTTGGACATTGAATAAAGATGACTGATGAAGAACTGACGTAGTTGTATTACGGTGCTGGTAAAGAATATTGAAAGTGCCATGGACTGCCTAAAGAATAAACAAATCTAATTTGGAAGAAACACAGAGAGAATACTTCTAGGAAACAAAGATGGCAAGACTTCGTACCATGTACTTTAGACATATTATCGGGAGAACCCAGTGCCGGGAAAAGGACATCATGCTTAGTAAAATAGAGGGAGAAAAAAAAGAGGAAGACACCCTGCAAGATGGATTGACAGGCTCAAGCATAAGAACAGCGGTAGGATGGCACAGGACTGGCAAGGTTTTGTTTTGCTGCCCGTATGGTAGCTCTGCATTGGAACAGACTCGATGCCACCTAACAGCAACAGGTCAAACATATTTAGGACCCATTACTTACTCCCTTCTAGAAAGTCACAAGGCACGTTATCATAGATTCGTAGAAGTGCTGCAGTAAAGGAATCTGTTGACTTCAACAAACTAATGGGAGAAATGCCTCATGATATCAGCAAGGTCCGAAGTGCTCAGTCATTCCTGCAGCGTGCATCATTCCTCAGCAAAATGCAGAAATGACGTGGCACTTCTACCTCAGCTGTAATGAAATAATATTTTCTGATTCTTGGAACGGAGTAAATGTGTGAATGGAAGTAGAGATAGCATCAAAAGGGTGTTGGATCAGAATGCATTTCCAAACACCAGAGGAAGGAAGCTGCTTCGTGGGGACCAATTTTCACAAGCATGCTCCTTGCTTTTTGTCCCAGAGCACTTTAGTTCCCCATGCCAGCTGTGGTGTCGGCTTTTTCTGCCTCCAAAGGGATTATCCACTCACTTCTTGTGGAGCAAGAGGCTGAGAAGAGAAATTGCTGATAAATGAGGCACCTGCGACATGTCGGGTAAACGCGTTTGCACAAAGCCCTGACTTAACTACCAGCTTCCACCACTAGGGCACAGGAATCGTCTTCTGTCTGTGCGACTGAATGTGAGCCTTGGCAGTTAAGAGCAGAGAAGGGCTCTGTACGCTGTCACAAAAGCTGGAAACAGACCCTGGGGACCTCTAGTCAGGATTTGCTTCACTTTTTAAAGTGCAAAAGAGATATTTAACAATCAAAAAAAAAATGAAGACTCAACTCTGAAGCATACTCTAAAAGTCACAGGAAGTTATGTTTTGAAAAAGCAGTGTATATTGACGTTTTCTAACAAATGTTGACATATTACTGTACAATTACTTTTTTTACTTTATATTGATTGTGCTACGTGCTATATTGATAGATATAAATGTAGATATAGGCATAGACAAGGACAGAGACAGACATAGAGATACATGTGCTTTTAAAAGTTCATCTATAATTGGGATTATATTGTAACAGCTATTTTCCATAACCTCTTCAAAGCCCCTTTATAGATAGATAGATAGATAGATAGATAGATAGATAGATAGATAGATAGATAGATAATGGATGGTTTGATAAATAGGTAGATATTCTAATTTCTTCCTCACAATAATTCTCTAAGGAAGGTATTTGTTTTATACTGTTTCACAAAGAGCAACTAAAACCAGAAGAGGAGGCTTGGTCAAAAAAAACAAACATTTTCTCAATCCCAACTCATAGTGAACCTGTAAGACAGAGTAGAAATCTCCAACAGAATTTTTGAAGCTATAATCTTTACAGAATCAGACTGCTGTGTATTCACCTGTGGAACAGCTGGTGTATTGAATGGCTAATCTTTTCATTAGCAGCCAAAGACTTTAAGCACTGCATCATAAGGGATCCTTTGTTGCCACATAATCCTGCTGAGAAATGACAGCTCCAGAACTCAAACTAGGTTTAGCAAATGCAAAAACCACAACTCAGTAACTGCTGGGGCACTCTGTCTTTTTTCTCTGTTTGATACGTTCCAAATGTTCCTCCAGATGCATTTTCTTCTTAACTGTCTCACTGGGGAATCTATATGAGCTATGTTAGTGGATTAATTTTTATCTAGTTTCCAGGTAGGTTTGGTCAATAGAGAATGCTGACAGCAAGTCAAGGAAGGTGCTTCTGTTCTCCAATCATTGCTTTTATCAACTGTTCTTCTTTTAGAGTCAGTGTCAGTGTATTATATTGCTTGAAACTAATTATTGCACTTGTTCCCCCATCCTAGAATGTGTACTTCCTTTGCAATGTACCTTTGCCTCTCATCTCAGTTAGAAATGGAAATTTCTCCCCAATGTCTTTGACCTTGACTGGACCTACCCCTTGATCCAGAGTAGAATGTGGTAAGTGATATAGTGCAGGTATGTTTCAGAATTTTGGCCCACAAAACTCCTATAACCCATGCCCCTGCCTTCTTGAAATCCTGAGAGCAACTAGAATCCTTAATCAATGGTCACAAGATAAGATTTTCTCAGGCAAGAGCCACAATCAATCAACAGCCATGCTAATCGCACTATTTAGAACCCACTCAATCTGCCATATCACTGCATGTACAAGTGTAACTCCGGCAAGGCCAGTATAAAGACTGCCCATGGAAGTCTAATCTAAATAATCAGCCCACAGAATTGTGAAACCGATATTTCATTGTTTCAAAGCACTGAGCTTTCACTGTTTTGTTAAGTAGCAATAGCTCACTGATGAAGATACTGGACACCCCAAGTTTGATATATATAACCAGAGACTAACTTTATAGAGGGATTGAATAGACTCCGTCTGTCCATACTCCTAAATAGCACTCTTGTTGTTAGCTGTGATGGAGTCAGGCTCATGGTGATCCCATGTGTGCAGAGTGAAACTATTCCAAGGGATTTTCTTAGTTGTAATAATATTTTGAGTCACTTTTGAGTGAATTTTATTTGCTAATATTTTGTTTAGTAATTATACAATTAGTAAATTGCTCCATCCATAAACTGGCATTACCTAGAAAACCCTACTTATGCAAATTACATGATGCCAGACAGGCTTCTTACCAGGCATTGGTTATCACTACTAGTGACAGTCATTGAAACTCTGAAATTACGTATTGTTTTCCTCTTCTCTCTCATTTTTTTTGCCTCCTCCCCCTCCTCATTTTTTTTTTTCCAAATGAGAAAGCAAAAGTTCAAAGTGGTTGAAAAATTCAAGTGAGTTTCTTGAAGTTACAGGTTCAGAATTCAAACTTTAGTTAACCCCACACTCATGCTTTTTCCACTTCATCTATCTCTGTCATTGAAACTTTAGTTCTTATAATTAATCAATGTTAGTCCATTGAGGAGAAACCTTATCACCTTGGGAATCTCTACACTCAAATTTTTAACAAAGGTTTCTGAAACTGCAATTTCTTTTTTTAGAGAATAAAGGTTTGAGTCATGATAGAATAAGGATGCTTGAGCACCATGAAAGGAATAAAACTTACTTGACCTTCAAAGGTAGAGAGTTTTCCTATATCACTGGTATCGTCTATATACAAGTAATAAGCTATGCCTGGTGTTTGTGTATTTTCTTGAAAATATGTCTTCAATATTCATCCTGTGGGACTCAGGGGTAAAATAGAGTATATAAATAGAGGGGGAATAACCTGTGGTCCTTGTTTGCTTTAATTTATATATTAAACATTTAGGTTCCTTACAGAAATCTCCTGACATAGAGAATTTATGTTTACATAGGTCCCTGAAGGAATACACCATCCATATTTTCTCTAGCAAAAGCTCAAGGCATGACAGAAACTATTCCGACTAAATGATTTGTGTTGCAGTAGCAGGCAGACCAGAGGAGCTGAAAGTGTCACATGATAAACCATGTCACTAAAGCCAAGTTAATAGAGGGTAGACTAATAGTAGTGGCTTTAGTGTTTGAAGAGATGGCATGGATACGGCTTACTTCACGGACATGTAGGCTCTGGAGTAAAGCAGACTTGGGTTGGACATTAGTTAGGATTTCTTTATTGCATGGTATTGAAACAATTATCAAGTCATTCTACATTGTAATTTAATTCAGGAAAGGAAGAGAGTATCAGTGAGAACTTCCTCTAATGGATGCTGAGATGAAATAATCGATGTAAGTAGTTTACAAGTGTATTACAGCTTACATTTCTGAGCATTAAGTTTTCAAAAAGTTATGGTGTACAGTGGAAGTCCTAAATGCATTTATGAGTCTCCACATAAATTCAGCCTCTATTGAATTGTTACTCACCATTAACCAATAAGGAGAATAGTCTTGCCCTCAGGCAGAGTGCAGTAGAGGACAGATCATTGTCTCTGCCCTGGGAGGCCAGCCTTTATTAACTAGACACACCAAAATGTATGGAACATAACAATGTTTTTGCTGCTGTTGTAGGTTTTTTTAATTGCCCATGAGTTGGCTCCGACTAATGGTGACCTTATATATAATAAAAAAAAGACACATTATCTAGTCATGAACATTAGTTTGTTTGAGCCAGAGCTTCTAACTAGCTCAAAATGTTGTCATGATCAACAGAAACAAGGACATCAATATAATATGAACAGTGTCCTTGTTTCTGCCGTCTATGGCTGGACCACTGTAAACCTATACAAAGCTCTGGTTGGGACCTCTTCACTGTTTTTGGCTATTTGTCAGCCCATATTATGATGTTTCCTCTATCTTATGCAAATACTCTCTTTAATCAACTATGATGTCCCTTTGCAGTCATTGGTCTCTGCTGATGACCTGCTCAAAGTAAGAGAAGCAAAGTGTAGTAAAAGAGAATTCTGATTGTATTTCTTCTGAGACTGATTTGTTCATTCTTCCAGAAGTTCATGCTTTCCAGAATTTCTTCCACAAATTCTTCACCAATACCACTTTTTAAATGAGTCAATTCTGATTTTTTTTACCTTGTCCATTTTTTCCCATGAGATTGTATTCATTGTATTGTATCCTTAGCACATGTATACTCAAATTGTGTATCTAACAAATAATCTTAGAAGTTATACTGTTGGTTTCAGAATTTGAGGGGGGCTTATTAACAACACGACACAATCTTACTTTCTAACCCAAGGAGAATGGAACAACTTACTGATTAAGATCAAGGATTGTAGTCTTCAATATGGATTGCATCTCATGCAACAAAGTGAAAATTTTCACAACTGATCATTAGATAATATCATGATAAATTTTCAAAGGTCAGAGTTGTCAAGGATTTCATCTTGCTTGGATTCCCAATCAATTGTCTTGAAGCATCAGTCAAGAAATCGAGTTATCTATTATATTTGGCAGATTTGCTACACAAGACATCCTTAAAGCATCAAAGCACATATGTCAGTTTGAGAACTAAGGTATGCCTTACTAAGCCACACTATTTTCTAATTCCTAAATAGTTTTACTGGCACCTCACACATATTGCGCAGCTCAATAGTTCAATGTATGAAGAATAGTTGTACAATCATTACCAAAATCAATTTTAGACCCTTTCCTTCTTTCTTGTACTCATTGTTATTTGTATTTTTCAATTATGCAAAAATATACACAATAAAACATTCTCCAATTCAATAACTTCTACATGTATAATTCAGGATACTGTGTTCATTCTAAAAATTATATTTGTGCCTTTGTAGTTTTATATATATATACATAGATAGATAGAAAGAGATTTTATTAAATTCCATTATTCAATTTATCAGTTTTTCCCCAAATACTGATAGTATATTTATTTTTTTCCAATAGTCTTATTGGCAAGTAACTTACATATCATGTTATTCAGTAGTTCAATCATTGAATAATATCATGGAGAATTGTGCAGTCATCCCCACATCAATTTCAGAGCATTCTCCACCCGCCATAGTTAAACTGTTTTTAAGATGATTTATGCTATCAAAATCTATTCTAGTACTGTCTCCCCTCTCCCAACTTCATAAGTTACATTAAAATCTCCTTTCTTTCCCTATTTCCCTCCCCCACTCCTGCATTCCCCATTTCCCTTGTATCTGTTATTTTCATGATGCACCCATTCCTCTTGTGCTTCACAGCTGGGAGACCCAACAGAAAACAATAAAAACAAAATTGCACTAAGGTGGTTAGGGTAAAACCATAACAGTATACAGACAAAAATATGAATAATGTATAATAAGAAAAAGACTACCAACAATAATGAAAAAGCCAGGGAAGGAATTTCTGTCATGGAATCAGTAAGAAATACTTTCATCCAGAACAAATTCAAGTCACATCTATAGGGTGGTTAATTGGCCAAGTGTCAAGTTCGATCCAGCATAATCAGGATTATCATGGTCTCTGCCTGGTAGTAAGGCTGATGGAGACTCTTGACTGTGGCTAGAGAGGATCTGCCAGGGACTCAGTCTGACTGGATCCTCTGCCTGTGGGTTTTGGGCTCTCACCATGCCCCATAGTTCTCCACATATTGGGTGTTCATAATTTTTGTTCTGATGCGTTTCTCCTCACTGTATTTGAGTTTTGTAATTGTTATCTTTGGATCTCAGAAACTCGTGTGTTTTTTCTGTGTAGACTTAGTTGAGTTACTAACCATGCTTAGGTGGTTACTTGTTTGAATACATGCCTTTAAGACCATACACAATATTCCTATTTTTGCTGTAGCACCCTTATCTTCAACCATCATTTCCTGAAGGTGAGTATCAAGCAGGGCTGTGAGGTGAGAACTGGTAGTTCTTAAATTGGATTTAAGATTTAGTGTGAGCCTCAAAATCATTCCTGCATCTATGCCTTTACTTCACTTATGTATTTGCTGTAATTTTGGAGTCAGTACATATACATCATTCCATAGTTCAATTATGTCAGACCTAATTGTGCAATTTCTTGCACATTTGTACATATTTTCCAAAACATACTTTTGCTCCCTTGGCTTCTTGACATCATCTCCCTCTTGTCTCCCCCACTCATCCATAACCCCCTGCCCCAAAGCCTTTGTTATATTTTCTTTACCTGTAGGCTAAACATTCCTAACAGCTTCAAAAGGGTGAACCCCAACGGCAATGCAACTCAGGTACACTCTAATGTAAATGAGCATAATCACACTTTAACAGGATGGCCATCACAGGGTTTCTGGAATAATACACATCTTAATTCAGCATACCAGGCTTTGCTGTACCAAGACCTTGTTCGTTCTTCAACCAACAGTACACCCCTCTTGGTATAGCAGTCTTCTACCTCAGACACCATGAGTTTTCCAGCTTAAGCCCTCAGGTTACAAGTGTGTCTTGGGTAGAGTCCAATTTCCTCTAGTGGAGTTCTCATTTGCGGTCTCACCAATGCAACCTCTGTAACACGACATGTCCCCAGAAGGTGAATATTCAGTGTCTCAGTGTTCTACAGCATCCGGCCCGGGGTTACACCCAGACACCCTAGATCAGTTCTGCTCTCCCGCTGCACATCACTCAAAATCGTGCCTACGTAATGATACCGAGAGCATCCTCAGTTTTTCCTCCTCACTCTTGGTGGTCAGCCCTCTCTCACCACCCCCAACAGACAGACACCTATGTTCACTCAAACTTAACCATTTCCTCTCCCCTCTCCTGCACTGCCCCTCCCATCAGTAAGGCTCATTCATCTGACAGGGCTGCCTCCTGCTCTGACATACCTCACCCCAGGTCTGCATAGCTACTGTTCAGCAGAAGGATGATATTAAGTCTGCAGGGGTTTGTCTTTGGGTTTTTTTTATTCTTTCTATTTTTTATTTCTAACTTTATGGCATGTGGTCAAAGAAGGTGGTCTGAATGACCTCTGTGTGTTTGAATTTTCACAAACTTGCCTTGTGTCCCAGCATGTGGTCTATCTTTGAGTATGAGCTGTGTGCTTAGGAGAAGAATCATTTTTTTTTCTATGTTGGTTGGTGAACTCTGAAAATATCTACTAGGTCAAGGTGTTTGATTGTGTTGTTCAGGTCTTCAGTTTCTTTATTGAGTTTCTTAGCTGTTGATGCATCTTATTCTGAAAGCAGTATATTAAAATCACCTACAATAATTGTTGATCTGGTAGTTTCTCTTTTCATCTCTTTGAGAATTTGGTTGACAAATTTGAGGGTCTTTCATTGGGCACATATATGTTTAAGGGTCCTTGGTCTACTGATCCCTTGAGCATTATGTAATGCTGATGCTTATCTCATACTATGTCATGTATTTAAAGGTCTGTTTTGTCTGAAATCAGTATTGCTACCCCTCCTTTTTTGAACTGCCATTTACTTGGTAAAAGTTTCACCATCCTTTTATTCTCAGTTTATTTTATCTGTGAGTTTGAGATGTGTCCCATTGGGCAGCAGATTGCTGGATTTTGTTGTCTAACCAGTCTGCTATTCTATTTCTTTTAATACATGCATTCAAACTATTAACATTCAGTGTAAGTAAATCTAAATGTAAATCTAAATCTCATACTATTTGTGTGTAGTATTTTACTTTCTTCTCCTGTATGGGATGGTGTGTGTGTGTGTGTGTGTGCCTAGTTTATTCTTCTCTTTGTATCTCCTTTGGGTCTGTAATATTTTGGGTTCATTTTTCAGTGTGTTGGTTTCTGGGTGGTGTTACACCCTGTGGTTCTCTCGTGTATGTATGCTGCAATTGTTGGTTTTCTGGCCAAAAATAATGCAAAATATATTTTGTCATGTTGGTTTTGTTTTTACAAATTCTCTAAATGTTTCCTTATTTAAGAAAATGTTAATACCTATTTGATGGAGATATTTGCAGGATTGAGTTGCAGTTACTATCATTCAGCTTGCAGAACACATTGCTCCAGTTCCTTCTTTCCTTCCTGTTCTCTGAGGAGAGGTCTAAGCTTATTCTTAGCTATTTACCTTTATATGGGATGACCTTTTTTCCTCTCCAGCTGTTCTCATGATTCTCTCCTTTTCCTTGATATTGGATAGATTGACAACTAAGTGACTTGATTTGGTTATGGGGGTTTTCATCTAATTGATGTTCTCAACATGGCTACCTTACCCACAAATCTGGTGATCCCACAGTGAGCCATTCATATGGGCGGTCCTACATGGGTGCCATCTTCTGGGAACTCTTTAGCCCTTTTATTTTCAATTGTCTCATGTGCATGTGACATGTGAACATTGAATAGGGAACTCCCTCTGATGCTGCAATGTCTATGTGTTTCCTCCATGCCTTCTTCCTTTTCTACTACGCCTTCCCTGGTATGGTGCGTGCATTTGAAGGAAAGAAGAAGTGACAGAGTCAGACAGAGTTTATGTCATGCCTAAGCTATTTTCATAGGAAAAAAATACCATGACATGCACACAGGGAATGTCATAATCCAGAAATGCTCACTTACCTTCACATTATAGCAAGATATCTGCTGCCAGTAGCTAGTACCCTTCATGGCCCTGGAACAGAACAAAGATAATTGGGCTATGTAGGGATAAAGCCTATGACCTTGGCCTCATTAGCAACATGTTTTAATTATCAGAGTCAAGCTACCACAGGTGACTATGCCCCTGTGCTAATGTTCCGCATCTCATTTCCCCAAAATGCCAATGTTTGAGAACATAAATATTACTTATAATCCTGGGATGATTGTACAGGTACTAATGAAATGGTTTCAGGGCATTGATTTTCAATAACTACTTTTTAATAATCAGCTTAAATTCATGTGCTATAACACAGATTTCTAATTCCAGTCTGAAACATTGCAAGAAAATAATTTTAGCCATGGCTGCTGCCACCTCAAAGCCTTTATGAAAATAGACTGATATAAATAAATATTAATTAAATAAATAAACTTTGGTCTTTTCCAGATTTCCATAATCTTGTAATATTGATTTCCATTTCTTTAATATGGTTCTAATAACAAGGACATTTTCCTTTGAGACCAAGCCCCAAATATTTCTCATTTTTTATTTTCACTTACATAGACATCCTTTTGTCTCCTTTCAGAGAATGAAGGGTTCTCAGAGGAAGATAGATGCAATGAATAGTTAAATATGTGCAGAGGTAAATGGGTGCTAAGATGATAGAAAGTATCTTGGGCAATCTGGGATGTACAATGAACAAAAGCATTCTGTCCCTTCCCCTTCAAGAAATATGATGCCATACTCTTTCTAATTCTAAGGATTATTTGGCAAAAAACACTATTTTTCTATAAGATGAAAAATGAACAAGAAATATGAAAGCAAATTCATGTAATGGTAAAAATAATAACAGGCATTACTCAGAATACAATATATACTTTGCTAAACATTTACATGTTTATATGGCATTCAATAATTCCAAACACCTTATGAGATTGAGGGTATAATTATATTATCATTTCATATATGCTTACTTAGTTAAACTTTTTTTTCTCAAAGTCCTGGGACTAACATGATAGGGTCAGGACTCAAACAAGGCAGTCACCCTTCAGAGCACACAAGCCTAGTATGTTACTCACAACCTCTGAGTCCACACAGTGGGGCAGAAGCTTTGAGGTTAGCTCTTGTTTCAGATCTTTCATGTAGAGGCCTTTGAGAAAGGTACTTCACAAACATGGGTCTCATTTGCTCCATCTTTAAAATAAAGATAGTATATATCCCTTACCATTGAGACAGTAAATATAAAATAACAAAGTTATTTCTCATTTCAGCATAAAACTGATAAATAGTAACTGAAGTGTCCATCATTTTGCTATTAGACCTCTAATCATAGATAAGTGATTAAATTACATAGACTTTCAGGTTTCATTATTTAATTAAAATGTTTGTTACCTTTCCTAGTTCACCTATGGAGGTTAATTGGCATAAATAAATCTTAAATAAATATATGGTTGCAATGCTCAAAGGTAATATATAAGGACCATACTATGTATGGAGAATTGTTCAGCTATCTAAGGCTAAAGACACAGTATACCTCTACTCAAAATAAGTATATTAATTTGTACTAATCAAACATCTCCATTTTGCAGTGTCTAGGCCATTAGACAATATTATGATAAACAGAATAAAGATTGAAGTCGCCAAGGATTTCATTTTGCTTGGATTCACAAACAATGTTCATGGAAGCAGTAGTCAAGAAATTAAACAATTCATTTGGTTGGATAAATGTGTACCATAAAACATATTTAGTGCTGAAGAGCAAGAATGTCACTTTAAAGATTAAGGTGTGCCTGACACAACCTTGGTATTTTCAATACCTTTAAATGCATGTGAAAAGTTGACAATGAATAAAGCAGACCACAGAATTGATGCATTTAAATAGTGGTGTTGCAGATGATTTCTGAATGTACCATGAATTGCCAAAAGAACAAATAAATCTGTCTTGGAGGAAGGAGTTCCTAGGAAGCAAGTATGGGAGACATTCCATCCCATGCTTTAGATATGTCATGAGGAGAAACCATTCCTTAGAAAAGGACATCTCACACAGTGGAGCAGAACATTTGAGGATGCTCAAAAGTAGTGAGTCATTGAAAAAGAGAAATGCTCAAGGAGATGGATTGACACGGCGGTTGCAAAGATGGACTCAACCATGAAAACAATTGTGAAAATGAAACAAGAGCAGACAGTCAGAATCTATCCAGCAACCACAACAGATTCAGGGATGCTGGACGGTTTGTGTAGCGGGGGACGTGTGGAGATAGACATGGTGTGCCGCCTCTGGAGATACTTATTTCAGGGGTGTGCGCACCTTTTCTCCCAAAATTCCAACTGAAAGAGAAAGAAGAAGGAAGATAACAGAAATGCATGTTCCAAACTGGCTAGAGTTTATAATAATTCCTTATACATTCTGTAGCATTCGAGTTTTGCGTTTAATGGTGCACTTGAGGGTGATGTAACTTGCCTGTGTCTATGGGACACACCCAGACTGGTAAAGAACAACGATATTTAGATGTACAAGCTGAGCTCCAGGGGATAATTGCTATGACAAAGAGGTAAATATAGATTGAAGAACAGCCTTTGAAAAGCGAAACAAGATTCTTACAAGAAGAACCATTCGGTACAGGACTTATTGGAAATTGTGTACGATTTTTGCAGACAAGGAAGGTGCTGCATAAAGCAAAGGAAGCAGGGACAGGGAGTCTAATGCAGCGCCAACAATGTTAATTTGCATGTTTTAAAATTATAGAGATGCCTATAAATAAAATTATGTCTTTATAACACAAGGAAACACTTTATATTTATCAACCACTGTACAGTTTTGGAGAATATTGCTGTGATTTACAAAGTGCTTTCCCTTATCTCATTTAACACACACGATCCTGTAAACAGAAACGACTGGAGATTCACAAGGGACTCGAGGAACTATGTAGGTGACTTCATCAAAACATGAGCAAGCAGAAGTGCTACACTAGAATTCAGTTCCCTTAAACCTTGATTCGTTGTTCTGAAAAGAAAATATAAACTGTCAATTTATAATGCTAATATAAGGCATGATGCATTGTTAGCTTTGGGGAAAAGAAACAATACATCTTAGTTCTCTAAAGCTAAGAAATACAATTTATGGAATTAGATTGAGGATGTTTTGAAGCAAAAGTCTTAAAAGTAAGAAATCTTTATTTCGGATGCATCACATAATGATGTTCATACTTAAGCTATGAATAAATTATTCATTTTTTTCTCACAGACAGAATCACAGGTCTAATATTTAGAATGTATTCTAAATATAAATTCTAAATATTAGACATTTCACTGTAGACATTACTGTAGACAGCAACTAATGTCCACTATAATAATTTTTCTAAATTAACAGCAGTGCTACACTCAGGAATAGACTTTTAATTCTTATTAATATCAAGCATTCTTCAGTTCCAAGGAAAATTTTCTACTGTAATGCTAGTTTATAGATTTCTAAGTCAATCTGAAGTTTTTACTAAATAATATGAATTGTGTAAGCCCTTTTTAAAATAAAAATGTTTTAGAAAACCTTGCTGGTTTATATTACATGTGATCATTTTCTAATACTTTCACTTTTCGGTCCAAATATTTTGGTTCTCTTTTGCAAAGAACATAAATAACAGTAATAAAAATAACAGCTAATAATTTAAAAATATTTTGAACTTTGTGAAAGTTTACAGAGCTGATAACAAGTTTGGTGCTAAATAATTCATACATATTTTGTTTCAGCTGATTTACTGAAATTCATTCGATGTATCATCACTTATTCTACTTTCTCCCTGTCTTGTTTTTATTGATCCTTCTTTCTTAAACTTCTGAATTTTGATGTTGGGTAAATGCTACCCTTTTGATTTTAAAAGAGTGATTTTTTTTAATCACTTAGGAGTAAGTTCAATCACAGACCTGAAGGGTGACTAATGGCCATTATTTGTTGGAGGGAGGTCCCACCAATCTCTTTCTGAGCAATCAACTGGTCTCTTATGATTTTGAGTTTTAGTCCACATTTTGTCCCATTCAATTCAGGACCTTCTTCATGTGATCTTTTTCAGGGTATAACAACAGCACATAGGTGAACATGCATTTTGCAACATGCCTCCTGCTAATCATTGGTTTACAAATTCTCTAACCTAACCATGACAGCACCCTTTGTGTGTTATTTTTGGTTCCTCTATATCATGTTTGGTTAAGTAGAGGGCCACCTTCAGTGAGAAAGATTAACATAAAACACAATAGACTCAACATACCAACCCTTAAGAAAATGGCATAGGACCAGGTGTTATTTCATACTCCTAAACATAGAATTGCCATGAGTCATAGTCAATTTGACAGTAACTAACAAACAAAAAATAACACCGGAGAGACAGTTGTTTTGAAACAGGAAAATCTCTTCATTTAATTGTGGACATTCAAATCACAGTGTTGTGTGTGTTTTAGGACAATTACTGTCCCTCCCTGTACAATGAACATAACAGTATCTGGAGAGTACATGAAATAATACATGGAAACACTTAAGACAATATGGCCAAGCGCATATCTCTGTACAGAGTATTCTTCAAGGGCTCAGGATCCTCTGTTGGGTTTATTTACAGCATTTTAACACATACACATTCTTAGTTTAAATAATTCTGAATAAATATATTGAAAATTAAACTTTCTGCCTCATTAGCAGGGCTACTATTGATCAGCTGAAACAGAGCATGCACGATTATTAGTATATTGCAAATATTCCAGAACTGTAACTTATGTCATTATTTTCCTTGGATTTGTGGAAACCATTGTCAATTTCTAAAAATCAAATAAGGTGAGTCCTATATAGGCAAACATGAAAGAATGACACAGTTTAGTGAAAAGAAGGCACTATTAAGGTACAACCAATTTAGCATATGAGCAACTTTTGGGAGAAAAGCACAGAGCACTTCCCATTTATATTGACAGAAAACTCACCTAGACAAATGGGCTAAATTTAAGGCAGGGCATTTCTATGAGATACAAAGAAGAACTTCTAGATGATTAAGTTAATAAAACACTGGCAAAAATGATCAGATTAAGACATTAAGACTCCCTCCCTAGAGAACTTGAGGAGAAGAACAGACATCTGTCTGTTCTAGAAAGCTCTGAAAGTTAACTACTGCAGGCATATTAAAGGCTTCCAGCTGGGCCTGATGATTTTTCAAGGTCCTTTACCTTTGTGTCGATTTCTGAGTCATCAATTATATTCCAGCTGACAAGTTGTCAGTTTTTAAAAGGAACTTGCATATATAATATATTATATAACATATGAAACATATAATATATATATATATAATTTTATCGTGGGACTCTTACAAATCTGATAACACTTCATCATATAATTGTCTAGAGAACACTTGTACCTATGTTGCCATCAACATTTCCAAAACATTTTCTTTCTACTTGAGCCCTGTGTTAATCAAACAAATCCATAGACACTCATATGTGTGTAAGAAAGAGCTTTATATCCAGGAGCAGTTGAATATTGAGAAAACATCGCAGCCCAGTCCAGATCAAGCCCATAAGTCCAATATTAGCCCATATGCCTGATACCAATCTATAAAGTCCTCTTCAGACTCACAGAACACATGCAATGATTCCGAATGCACGAAGATCACAGGCCAGTTGGTGGGAAGTCTTGTGGATGCAGAGGCAGTGTAAGCATCTCAGCGCTGGCAGGGGTCTTCATGTGGCTTACTTAGCTCCAGAGGTCACAGCCTAAATCAGTGTACCACCGTGTGCCTTGTCAGCTGCTATGTCTCCCAGGGGTGGGAGAATCTCCCCTCCAAAGAGGAAATACAGGAGTGCCCAGAATCCTCAGGAGAAAACCATGCCCACACAGAGGTCTGATTGGCTATGACCTGATTGAAAGGTCAGACTACACCCTTCAATCCCAATCCTCTCAAATTGACAAATGATTATATAACTACCACAAGGCCTTGGCATCAGCGGCTCCTCTTTTTCCCTTCCCTCCGCCACCTTCCCACTTTCATGAATCCTTGATTAATTATATATTATTATTATTATTTTGTATCCAATATTGTCTATTGTTTACTTTCACCCAATTTATATTATTCATCCCTCTGGGGAGGGTGCTGACTATTCAACCTTGTGAAGGGTTCCCCCTTTTTCTTTCCTCCCTGCACAATCTCCCTATCCTCATGATATCACTACTCCCACTACTGTACTTGAGGAGCTTTTTCTGTCCTGAATTCCATATTTTAAGAACTCTCATCTGTACCAATGTGTGTACTCCAGTCTAGCCAGATTTGTAAGGTAGAACAAGGTTATGGTAGTAGGGGGAGAGAAGCATTCAGGAACTAGAGGAATGATATGTGTTTCTTCAGTGCTATACGTCATCCTGTTTGAATCACCCTTCCTTGTAATCCTTCTGTTGGGGGCTGGCATGTCTAATTGTCTACAGATAGGCTTTGGGTCACCACTCCAAACCCCTTGTTCATATCAATATAATTATTTGTTTTAGATCTTTTGATACCTTATTCCTAATCCTGTCAACACCTCATGATCACACAAGCTGGTGTGCTTCTTCCACCATGTGGGCTTATTTGCTTCCCTGCTAGATGGCTATTTGTTTAATTTCAGGCCTTTAAGATCCAAATTCCCTTGTTGATGGCCCTAATAATTTGGGGGTTTAACTAAAAGACTGTTATCTGCTTTGAATTTATTCTTGTGCATGGAGTGAGGTAAGGATCTTTTTAAAAATCATTTTATTAGGGGTTCATGCAATTCTTATCACAATCCATACATACATCAATTGTGTCAAGCACATTTGTACATTCATTGCCCTCATCATTCTCAAAACATTTGCTCTCCACCTAAACCCCTGGCATCAGCTACTCATTTTTCCCTTCCCTTCCTACTCCCCCCTCCCTCATGAACCCTTGATAATTTATAAATTATTATTTTGTCATATCTTGCCCTGTCCAATGTCTCCCTTCACCCACTTCTCTGTTGTCCATCCCCCAGGAAGGAGGTCACATGTAGATCCTTGTAATCGATTCCCTCTTTCCTTCATACCCTCAACCCACCCTCCCAGTATCACTACTCACATCCCTGGTCCAGAAGGGGTCATCCTCCCTGGATTCCCTGCATTTCCAGTTCCTATCTGTACCAGTGTACATACACTGGTCTAGCCATATTTGTAAGGTAGAATTAGGATTGTGATATTGGGGTAGGAGGAAGCATTTAGGGATGAGAGGAAAGTTGTTGGGGAAATAAATCTATGTGCATGTATTTATAGATTTATCATTAAGGTAGCGGAAGGACATTGGGCCTCTACTGAAGTACTCTCACAATGCAAGAATAATTTCTTCTATTGAATTCGCATTCTATGATGCTCACCTTCCCGACACAACCGCTGAAGACAAGGCTGGTGAATAAGCAAATGTGGTGAAGAAAGCTGATGGTGCCCGGCTATCAAAAGATATAGCGCCTTGGGTCTTAAAAGCTTGAAGGTAAACAAGAGGCCATCTAGCTCAGAAGCAACAAAGCCCACATGGAAGAAGCACACCAGTCTGTATGATCACGCGGTGCTGAAGGGATCACTTATCAGGCATCAAAAGAACAAAAATTTATCACAGTGAATTGGGGCGGGGGGAGTGCAAAGTGGAGGCCCAAAGCCTATTTGTAGGCCACTGGACATCCCCTTACAGAAGGGTCTCAGGGTGGAGATGAGCCATTCAGGGTGCGATGTTGCAATGAGGTGAGGGTTTTGTTTCATTTGTCTCCAAGTAGATATTCATTTTTTCCAGCACTACTTGTTGAAGGGGCATCTGCTTCCCATTTGAAATTATCAGGGCCCTTAACAAAGGTCAGTTGTCTGTATGCTGATGTTTTGATTTTGGATTTTCTGTTCTTTTCCATTGTTCTTGGTATCTGTTATTCTGCCAATAACAGGCTGTTTTAACCACTGGCTGTAATAAGTGCTAAAGTCAGGTAAAGCAATATCTCTTACTTTGTCCTTCTTCTGGATGAGTTCTCTCCTAATTATTGGTTTCTTCCCTCTCCATATGAGTTTGGCAGTCAGTTTTTTGAATTCCTTGAAAAAATATGTTGGTATTTGTATCAGGGTAGCCTTAAATTTATATAGTACTTTGGGTAGAATTGACATCTTTACTGAGTCTTTGATCCACCAGCATGGGATATACGTGTATCCATAGATGTCAATTTTGGTTTCTTGTGGGGGGTGGAAGCGTAGGTGTATCCCTAGATATTTCAATGTGTGCTTGGCTATTGTGAAGGGTACTACCTTTTGATATCCTCTTCCGTGATCTTGTCCAATGTATATAGCACTCCAATAGACTTCTGTTTGTTGATCTTGTATCTTGCCACCCTGCCATATTCCTCTATGACTCTGAGCACTCCTCTTGTAGGAATTTTGGTGTATACAATATACAAAATCTTATATGTGAATAATGATAGTTTCATCTTTACTTTCCCCAGATGAATTCCTTTAATGTCTTTCCGTTTCCTTATATTGTTAGATAGGACTATAAGTCTCATGCTAAATAAAAGAGGAGAATAGGGGCATCCTTATGTTGTTCCCTTTATCAGTGGGAATGTTTTTGTCTTTTTTTCAATTGACTACTGCATTGGCTTTAGTTTTTTCATATATGGCTTTTATTAGATTGTGAAAATGTCCTTCCATTCCTATATTCTTCAGTGTCAAATAGGAATTGGTATTGGATGTTGCCTCATGCTTTTTCTGAATCTGTTCATATTATCATGTTAGCATGTGATTCTTAATCATTTGCTTGTCAATGAGCTGAGTAATGTTGATGGACTTTAGGATGTTGAACCATCCCACATCCCTGGATTAAACCCCACTTGGTCATGAATAATTATTCGTTTTAATATACTTTTATATTCTGTTGGCCAATATTTTGTTAAGGATTTTTGCACAGGTGTTCATTATTATTCTCTATTCTTGTGGGTTTCTTCCCCACTTTAGGTATGCTAGCTTCATAGAAAGAGTTTGTGAGTTTGCCGTCCTTTTCTATGCTCTGGACCAGTTTGTGTATGATAGTTGTCAATTCTTCCCTAAATGGTTGGTAAAATTCTCTTGTGAAGCTGTCTGGCCCAGGGAACTTTTTTAGTTGTCCTTTGATTACTTTATCTATTTCTTGCATTGCTATGGGTCTGTTGAGTTTCTTGATGACCATCTACAATAATCTAGGAAGGGATTTTTTTCCACGCATTTCTCCACATCTTCCAAGATGTTGAATTCATTGGAGAACATACCTTCATAGTGGTGCGTAATTAGCCTCTTAATTTCATTATGGTCTGTTGTATTTTCTCCAGTTTCAGCCCTCATCTCGATTAGTGATGTTTCTTCCTTCCTTACTTTGGTTAGGTTTGCCAACGTCTGTCGATTCAGGTAATCCTTTCAGAGCACCAGCTTTTTGATTCATTTATTTTTTTCTAATAATTTCTTCTTTTCCCACTGGTTTATCTCTGACCTTTTTTATTTTATTGTTCCTTTTCTTTTTGTTATTAGTAGGATTATTCTGTTGACTCTGCTCTAATTTCTGGAGACTTTGTGACAGAGTGTCAATCATAAGTCTCTCTTCCTTTTTCATGTGTACATTTATCACTATCAGGCTTCCTCTGATAACGGCTTTTACTGTGTTCCAAAGGTTTTGGTACACTGTATTCTAGTTCTCTTTGGTTTCTAAACTCTTCCTAATTTCATATCTGCTCTGGACCAGTACCCATTCATTTTGCAACAGGGAGGTATGCATCCTCCAATTATTTGCCCTTGTTTTCTTAACCATCCTTTTGTTCATTTCCAGCCATATAATGTAGTAGTCCAAGAAGGAAGTCTGAGTGGTCTCTATGTACTTGAATTAACTCGGGCTCCATTTGTGCTTCAGAATGTAATCTATCTTCGAGTATGTGCCGTGTGAACTAGAAAAGAATGTAAATTATTTGCATGTGGGTGAAGAGCTCTAAAAATGTTTATTACGTCAAGTCACCTAATTGTAGAGTTTAGTTCCTTAGCTTCCTTGTTAAGCTTTTTTCCTGTGATCTCTCTCTCTCAGAGAACGATGTATTAAAGTCACCTATTATGATATTGAAGCTGTGATTTCTTTATTCATCTTTTGGAGTGTTTGACAAATATCTCTGGTCTCTTGTTGAGCACATATATTTCTTATGCTCACTGGTTTTGGTCTACTGTTTTCTTGAGCATAATAGAGTCTCTCTCTTTATCCTTGTTATGGCTTACACCTTGAGGTCAGTTTTATCAGAAATTAGGATTGCAACCCTGCTTTCTTTTTCATGTATTTTTTTGTTTATGTAAATCCTGTTATTGGGGCTACTACAGGTCTTAAAACATTCCATACATCAATTGTATCAAGCATATTTGTACATATGTTGCCATCATCATTTCCCCCAAAATTTCTACTTGAGCCCTGGGTATAAGCTCCTCCTCTTTTTCACCTCCCACCCCCACCCTTGTGAATTATTGATCAATTATATATTGTTCTTATTATTTCATATCTTAAACTCTTTGTTGTCTCCCTTTACCCACATTTCTGTTATTCATCTTCTTATGGGGGCAGGGTATATATATAAAACCTTATTATGGGTTGTCCCTTTCTCCCCCTTCCCCCTGACCCAACTTTCCCCATATCCTCATCATATCGCTACTCCCACTACTGTTCCTGAGAGGTTTATCTCTCTTGAATGCCATGTGTCAAGAGCTCTTTTATGTACCAATGTTTGTTTGCCAGTTTAGCCAGATTTGTAAGGTAGAACTGGGTCATGGTAGTGGGGGCTGAGTGGAAGCATTCAAAAACTTTAGGAATGATGGGTGTTTTGTCAGTACTGCATTACACCTTGGTTGAATCATCCCTTCCTTATAACCCTTCTGTGAGGGATATTCAATTGTCTACAAATAGGCTTTGTGTCTCCCCTTGTTTGCATTGATATGGCTGTTTGTTTTGGATTTTTTGATACCTCTTGGTCACCCAGGCTGCTGTGGTTCTTCCATATGGGCTTGTTTACTTCCCTGCTGGATGCAAACCCTGCTTTCTTTGAATTTCCATTTGCTTGGTATATTTTTCACCAGCCTTTAATCCTCAGCCTATTTTTGTCTGCAAACTTGAGATGTGTCTTATAGACAATAAATCGATGGGTTATGATTTCTAAGTCAATCTGCCAGTTTGTCTTTTAATGGGTGGGTTTAGTTCATTGACATTCAGAGTTATTACATCCATCTGTGGACTCTGTGATATCATCTTGTGCCTTTTGTGTTGTGTATTGAACTTATAGTGTTGTGTGTTTTGGTGTTAGGGGAAGGATCTTTCTTGCCTTCTTTTCACCAGTGGGCTAATGTTATCTTGGGAGCGTTTTTTGATTTGGTGACCTCTGCATGGAGCTGCTGTGTGTGTGGTGGTCTCCAATTTGTGCTTGCTGCATGTTGTTCTTCTGACCACAGTGGGTGAGTGTGGAGTTTTGTAGAGCTGGGTTTCTTTTAACGCATTCTTTGAGATTTTCCTTGTCCAGAGACACATACTTCTCTGTATATCTTCATAGAAAGTTTGGCAGAGTAGAAGATTCTTGGGTTGGCATTGTTCCATTACAACTTTGTGAAGATGTTACTCTACTATCTCATCTTCAGGCTGTCCTTTGGTAGGTATGAAGATATTCTTATCTGGGTACTTTATAGGTGACTATCTTCCCCCCCCTCACTTCTCTTATGATTTTCTCTTTTCTCTCAAAGTTAGGTAGGTTAACAATTATGTTCTTCAAGACTTCTTCCTGAGATTCAATCTAGTTGGTGTCCTCTCTACTTCTTAAATAGTTACTTCATTCTCATTCATTAAGATGGGGATTTTTCCCTCCAGGAATTCCCTCACTATTTTTATAGCTGACTTCTTGGTTGTGTCTTGTTATGGTCATCCAATTATTCAAATGTTGTTCATCTTCATAGCATCAGACATTGTTCTTAGGTTTTCTTCAGCTTCTTTGATTAACTAGTTTGAATTTTTGTTTGTTGAAGTCTTCCTGGTTGTCCCCGAGGTCCCTGGTATGTGTCTCTGCTTTTTCTAGTCTGTGAGTGACATCTGTTAACTTATTTGCTTTTTTAAAACTTCAACCCTTTTTCTGTTGCATTTCCCTTTGGTGCATGACTATTGTCTTCTCTATAGTTTCCTCCTTTTTCTGTATTGCTTCCCTCATATCCTATATACTCCAAGCAGCATTCTGAAGATTTCTTTCTGTGGTAATCACATTTACTTGTTCGATGCATGTCATTAGGTTCAAGGCTTCCTCTGACATAGTATTTTGTTTTTCCTGTTTTATTGTTGATGTTGTTGGGGCTAATTGCTTTGTGTACCGTTTTAGAGAAGCTTGGCACCATTTTTCAGAGAATCCAAGAGCACTGGGCTTTCTCTTTTAGGTATTTGTAGGAATACTTGTGCAGACTGCCGGCAGCTAGCCATGCTACTGTTTTCTCTCACTGTGGTTTCACTCTCTCCCTAGCCAACCAGTATTCTGTTATTTGGAGGCCATGTTGGATGGCACGCTCATGGGATGCTGGACATATGGTTGTGGGCTACAAGGGTGGTGCTGCACTGGTTGATCACATGGGAAGCCGCAGTGATTTTCCCACAGCAGTGTGGAGCACTTTGGAGAGGGTGCGCAGTTGCCCTAGGCTGTGTGGAGCTCCCTGGAGGACTGATGGGGTTTCCTGCAGCAGCGTGGAGGGCTGCAGAGGGCGGGCAGAGATTTCTGCAGGGTTGTGGAATGCCTAGGACATCAAGAGGGGTTTCCCTAGGTAGTACGCAACGCTCAGAAATCAGGTGGGGGTTCCTGCTTATGGAGCGCTGTGGATGGCAGGAGGGGTGGCTCTATGTGGCAAGAGTGCTGCAGGGGGCAGGCAGAGGTCCCCACAGCCCGTGGAGTGCCACACAGACCTTTTGGGGCTGTCTTAAGTGGCACAGATTGCCGTGGATGGTGGTAGGAAGTTCCTTCAGCCATGTGAAGGATCTCTGAAGGTGGGTGGGGATTTCCACCGTGTGTAGTGGGCTGCAGGGGACTGGCTGAGGAGCTCTCTCAGTCATGTGGAGGCAGCTCTAGCCACAACTGTGGCAGGATAGTGAGAAGTGCAAGGGAAAAGGGGAAAGAAATAGAAGAGCCCCCACTGCCTGCTCGTATGGGTGGAGGGGTTAAACACTGCCCTGGGGTTGTGGGACCTGGGTGGTGCTAAAGTCAAGCCCTTGGGCTGGCTGAGGTAGCTAAGTCCCAGTAGGCAGCTGCAGTGATAAACCAAAAGCCCACAGCTCTTTTAAACCTAGTGGATGTGAGTCTACTTACCTTTATGATTCTACTACGGCGACCTGGAAGAGTAGAGAATCCCTCTCGGTGATTCTCCTGCATTGACTACTGCAGAGTCTACCCTGTGTTACTCAGCCACCACTTGCCCCCTTCTCCCAGAACTTATAATTTTTAATGTTACAGAAGATATACTTTAACGAATATTGCAATTATCTGTCATTTATATATAAAATAATGTGTGGGTGGCTTTTGCCAAGATTTGCACTTAGCATTATTACTAGTTAATGAGCAAGTGAGTGCATTCATTCCCAGAGGAAAGTCCACAGCATCTGAAATAGAAACTAAGCTTCTTCTATAAAAATGCCACAAGATATACTTTGTGGTTCAGTTTTCAGGTCATACATGATTGTAATTTAATAAGGGTATTTTTAGTGTTGGATATTTGTTGATTTTTCTTATTTGAATAACTAATTGTCCATGAAAGGAATATGACTCGGGTTGTGAGTGCTATTGTCGAATGAATCATAGTAGAATGAACCTTCTCTGATTCGGACATCATTTGATGTAAGAGACACCTCAGCATATTAGTTAATTCTAATGACACAATTCTGAGATGAAACTCACTTAACGTTATTCATCTTCATATTCCTTTTCTTGAGTGGTTCCCATGTTGACTTCCTGGCTCTGTCTCTGATTATTATTGTTTCTACATATTGTTCAACCCCTCATCTGTCTTAGGAGTTTATGTTTGGGTAACTAACATTCAGGCAAAACACATTCTGCATTTCACAGAGTATAAAAGAAAGAAAAAAATCCTAAAAATGTTCAATGCATATAAGATGAGAGTGAGGAAAGGGAGGAAAAGTATGCTGTCCTCATCTAAATCACTAGATAAGGAATAATTTAGACTTCTATTTTGTTCTGAGTAGCGTATCTATGTACCGTAATAAAAGGAGGTTCACTTATAAAAGATCTCTTACCTATCTGTCAATTCTTATCTCCCTGTTGAATCCACAGATCTATTTGATCATATGGTGAGTCACTAATTTACACAAAGTGCTGATCTTCACAAAATGATCTGAGCTTTCATATTTTAAACCAGCTTCTATCAACATGATTGATTTTTAAAGAAATGAAGGTGAATGCTTGCCAGAGCAATTCTGTTAAAATACTGACCTCCATGCCCACAGTTCTAATAAAACCATGAAGCAAATTTACTTAATCTACAACTGTAACTAGCGTTGGCACTATTTTGTGCCCAAAATGAGGGAAAGCAGCAGTGATGATACCAGAAAAGCAAAAACAGTATTGTATCTGGTGAACGTTGAAGAGAAAAACTCAAACATGAAGTAGGGCTACCTTGTAATGTGGTGGCTGGTTTGACTTATGAGGGCAGCTCGAAAGGGCTGTGCATGTATCATTTTTCCAATCCTTCATCTCACAGATTAGAACCAATGAGGTAAGTATATCATCATCTAAGGCAGTGATTCTCAACCTTCCTAATGCTGTGATCCTTGAAAACAGTTCCTCATTCTGTGGTGACACCACCCCAACCAACTATAAAATTATTTTCATTGCTACGTCATAACTGTAATTTTGCTACTGTTATGAAATTGGCAACCCCTGTGAAAGGGTTGGTTGAGCCCCAGAGGGGTCATGACCCACAGGTTGAGAACCTCTGATCTAAGGTGACAAATTTATTGTTGTTATTATTTGTACTACAGTCAGTTCTGACTCATAACAACTCTACGAACAACAGAATGAAACACCGCCACATCCTGTGCCATCACCTAGGTTAAAGGTCTTCCTCTTTATCTCTGCCCCTTTACTTTGCCAAGTTTGATGCCCTTTTTCCTGGAATGGTGTCTCCTGACAAAAAGTTCAAAGGACGTGAAACAAAGTCTCATCGTCCTTTCTTTTAAGGAGCGTTCTGGTTGTACTTCTTCCAAGACAAATTTATCTTGATATGACTGATAGAACTTGATCATCTATAAGTCCTAGAAAGCGACTTTAAATGTGAGTTTGAAAGCATCTTTCCCAATCCACTCCACTACAAATAGCTGGTTATCATCAGAATGGACACTGGAGACTAAGGAAGAGAAGATCTTTGAATTCAGTTATGCTTATGGTATCAAGTACCAATCATGCTCTAGTATCAAGTGTGTGAATGATTACAAACCACTGTTTCAAAGAACAATTTTTTTAAGTTAGTGGGCTCTCCAAGCTGTGCTCTATATTATATTCATTGCCTGAGATATTCGCTCTGCAGATTGCTAGTGCTCTATATACATAGTCCTTGTCTCATTCAAGGAACTTACAATTTAGTTGGAAGAAGAGGTATTATCACTTACAAAGACAGACTACCAAGCTATCCCCATAGGACAGCCTCACATCAAAAGACAACATACTTTGCTAGGATTCATCCAAAGAACCACACCAAAATAAAATCTAACTCACTGCCATTGAGTCAATTCTGACTCATGGTAATCCTATTGGACAAGGTAGAGCTGCCCATGGGTTTCCAAGACTGTAACTCTTTAAAGAATAGAAGACTTCATCTTTTCTCCACTCAGCACAGGAGATTTCCCACGGTTGACCTTGCTGTTAGCAGCCCAGTGCTTAAACAGGACTTTAGCTGTAGACCCATAGGTAGGAAAAAGAATTTGCTAACATAAAAGTTGGTGGCCAATTAAAAGTTATCCTGCAAGAACAACTCTGGTGATATGTTCCTGTTAAAATTACTGCCAGGAAGACCGTAGGGAGTAGTTTTGCTCTGTAACGTAGGGTAGTCATGAATTGGAATTGACTTGCAACAAATAAACCCAAATTCAAACAACAACACATAAGGAAGGGTTTGTAATACAAGAGACATATTTCAGTTAGAATAAGAACGTTATGGAACAAATGATTTGTTCATCTGCCCTTGCTCAAAAGATCCATTTTACCTCACATAGCAGGGAGCTATTTTCTGAATCCTAATCTGAGGACCAGTGAAGTCCATGACTGATGTCACACTTGAACTATGAACAATTACAGACATCAGACCACTCTGAACATTGCCACCTGTGTTCCATATTATCATTACATTTTGATTATTCACTGCATTAGACCATTAATTCACATGATACACAGCTGAACAATATAAATGGCTTAAGAAATTTAATGTCTCTATTACAATTTTTTGGTGGGAAAGTTTACAGTTTCAGACAAGAAGAAATAAGAGAGTTAAAATTCTATTTAGTGCATAATATTTTCTAAAGACTAGCATCTACATCTTATAATAATAAAAACTTAAATATTTTCTGAGATTTTTCTTGACTGAAAGGTTTTACATTGTCACAACATTTCCCTCCATTTTTTGTTTTGTTGAATAAGTGCCTTTATGCTTTCTCTATACCTCACATAGCAAATTAAGAGATTAATGTTTGATTTCAGTGCAATAATGAAGATTATTATTTATAACAATAGCTTGGAAGCTACTGGAGGATTAATTTCAGCAATTAAAATGCTGTCAAATCTTTTGAGTTTTAAAAACATAGATTGTTAAGTGGAATCCATCATTCAACAAGTACTGTCAGTGCTCCTTCTTATTAAAAATTGCTTTGGGGAAAGACTTGAATATTAATCACTAATTTAATATAGACTTACAAAAATATTTTTTCAATAAAAGCAATTATATTGCAGCCTTCTCTTCAGATCCTATAATTGCAAAATCTTAAAGATTTTGACAAAAGAGTTCCAGAATCTTTTGTGATAATATTAGATAGCTACTCTTTAGCCAATTCATTTTGTCTTCTGCAATATCACTTTATTTTCTATAGGGAGCTACCCTTCCATCTTTTAGTGTATTACTTTTGAATATTCCATTCTCTGTCACTTAGTTCCCCATTGTTTCCTCTGACCTGAGCATGGATGATCAGACTTGCTTTCCCTGAAGTTTCCATTTTGAGCAAAGTGAAACAAAATTAAATGTTGTTGGAGAGTAATTTTGAGTCTTATTCCTGCTTATTTAGATATTTAGTGTTGTTGATTACATCAAGTGGATCCCAACTAATATCAACAACTGAACTTGACACTGGCTGGTCCTGCGCCATCCTAATAATTGCTACCTTTGAGCTCATAGCTGCAGCCATGGATGGTGTCAGTTCAGCTCAGTGAGGGTCTTCCTATTTGTTGCTGTCCCTCTCCTTTACCAAGTATGATGTTCTTCACCAGAGATGTGGTAGTTACACAATCTGTTATCAATTGGAAAGGATTAAGTTGTGAAGGGCTGGAGTTTAGCCTGAAAATCATGTTGCACTTTGATGTCCTCATCCAGAGGCGCTAGGAGATAAATAGCTCTCCCGAGGCAGGACACATGCTCACTCCCTGTTAGACATCTATGATAAAGCTCTGAAGCCTGAGGAGCCAAGCAGAGACCCCTGCCAGTACGGAGATGGTCACACGGCCACTGGATCCACAAGACCTTCCACTCCCTGGCCTGTGATTGTCCTGCTATCCATGTCACTGCATGTGTTTGGTAAGTCTGAAGAGGACTTTATAGACTGGTGTCAGACATATGGACCAATATCGGACTTATGGACTTGATTAGGACTGGGCTGGGATATTTTCACAATATTTGATTGCTCTTTCTTATACACATGCGTCTCTATAAATTTGATTCTCTAGTCAACCCAGACTAACACAATGGACATAGTTCTCTCAAAACCTGAGCAAAGGATATGAGTTGAAATCTTGCTTTGTTATCATAACTTCTAAGGAGTACCTGTCTGTGTTTGTTCCAAGGCACCTATGTTTTTCTGGTAGTTCATGGTCTAGATTAGGTATAAGAAATAGTGAAAGTGGATAGTTTTAGCAAACATAAATTTATTCTCACACAGTTTAAGAGGCTGAAAGTTTTGAACATCAGCTGTTTAAAAAGTAGTTCTCGCTTTTCATTCTTAAGTACAATCATCATCTGCTTTAAACATCTGTAGGTCTGGAATTGCATCAATCTTCCCCTCAGTCTAGGAGGTTCTTAGTTTGGGAAACCTAATTCCAATGGACACCCTCTATTCCTAGTTTAGCTTTGTAGGTGGTGATAGATTCGACCTTCTCTTATTGCTTATCTCTCTGTTCCTTGTTATATCTAAGCAGGACTGTAATTTGAGTAAAGACTGTAATTTGAGTAAAGATACTAAATCCCACTCTAATGCCTTTCAAATTGATTGGCTGATGACTTAAGCTCACGTGGGCTGATTAGATCACTATAGAATCACCAAATTCATTGCTATATAATTTGAAAATGATTGAGAATCATGACCCAGCTGGGTTGTCACATAAATTTTCGGGTGGAATCAATGCATAACTTTCTACAACCAAGATCTTGACTCCGCCTCCTGAGCTGCTTTGGTTCTTGTTCTACGATTGCTTGATTGCTTTGCTCTCATGCTTTATTATTGTCCCCTTTGAAAGGAGATGGACACATTGATTAATTCTATCAACTATTTAAGAAAGACATAATAATAATTGAAATTGATTAATATAATAGAAGAAAAGTGAAAATTTCCAGTCTATTTGATAAGATCACCACACTGATAATAAATCACAAGTTAAAGCTTAGATGACACAAACGTAGGGTATCTACCTATATCTATATATCTATTTATGTCTATAAAGCATACTCAATGAAAGTCACTGTCATCAGGTTGATTCTAATAATGACCCTATGTATGTTTCTGAAGCTTCTAAATCTCAACAGGAACAAACAGCTTTTCCTCTCTTCCTCAAGTGACTGGTGGTTTGGAACTTCTGACCTTCTAATGCTTGCTTGACAGTGTAATCATGACTCCTTAATTTGCATATATAAATACATCTCTGTATAATGTTTATAGACACATATAAATAGTATATATAACATACCATATTTATTAAAAGAAAACTATTTTAAGCTAACCTGCATGGATATAGACTAAGAACTCTCTTTTTTTTTAAATTCCCACCTCCATGTAGTCAATTCTGACTCACAGCAACCCTGTAAGATCTCTGGAGTTGCAAATCTTTATGAGAGCCCAGAACTCATGAAGTGTCTTTGTCCCATGGAGTGACTGGTGGTTTTAAAATACTGCTCTTTCAATTAGCATCTCAACAAATAAACCCCTACATCATAGGCATGTAAGTTTTGGAAGTACACTTATATTATTTCATAATTCATGCATTGTAAGATAATGATGGAGACAAGCTTTTATCTTCCATTACAATGGGTGCAAGAGGGGTGTGATCTACCAAGAGAAAACTAACAGGCAAGGGAGAGGACAGATGTAATTAAGTTGCTAGGGTCCTTGAAGTACAGACACTTCAGAGCCCCAAACTTTATTATGGGTAACTTTAAGTATTCTTCCTGTTATGTAGCCTGCATCTCATGACAGAATTACACACAAAGGGATCGCTCACAATTTGAAGTTTTACTAAGAAGCATTAACACATCAGCCAAGGTTGTCACAGACAGGAGGGAAGGATGAGACTGGGAAAATGGATTAACTGATAAGTTTGTAGAGTGCTGCTTTCTGCAGCTTTAGTCAGGTAACAGGAGTAACATGTCCATTTATCACAGGCAGAGAAACAGGCCAGCCATTGCTTCATAAGAAAGAGCTTTATATACAAGAGAAATTAAATATTGAGAAAACATCCCAGCCCAGTCCAGATCAAGTCCAGAAATCTGATATTAGCCCATATGTCTGATACCAATCTATAAAGTCCTTTTCAGATTCACAAAAGACATGTACAAACAAACATCTGCACTCCATCTTTATGATTCCTGTCACCATTTTTCATATGAGACATATGAGGTTCATGTGATGCATGTGGTCTCCTTGGTGTTTCTGAACTCTGTTATAACCTATGGAACCATAATATACATGTAGTCAGATGTTGCCAAAATGGATTTAATGTGGCATATAGCTATATAAGAATAGAATTACACTGAAGAATCACCAATTTGATGTTAGCAAGCATGAGATAGAGGAAGTACACATAGACTTTATTTAAAGTAGTTTGTCTTGTGCTAAATATTTAGGTCAAGTTATACTTCACATGGATTTCTTTGATCCAAAGATCCAAGTATTATTTCACCTTTATTATGAATTGAATAGCAGGCAGTTCTAATATGTTATCTTAAAAAGAGACCAAAAATAAGAATTACTGTACAATAAATAAGAAGCCCTGATGATTTAGTGGGTTATGTGTTTGACTGATAATGACAAGGTCGGCTAGCTTCTATGCAATAGAAATATGCATCTTTCTGCTCCTTGAAAGATTTTCAGCCTCATAAACCAACAAGAGAAGTTTCACTCTGCATTATTGGATTGCTATGAGTCATAATCAACTAACTTTAGTGTGGTTTAAGAATACAGAGAGATTTAATTGCTCTGAAACCCAAATGAGTCCATCCTAGTTCAATCTCCTTTATTAAAATTATAATATTCCAGAATAATTATAAGGTGCTACAAATTTCCACTTATGCATAGACTCTTACAAGAAAAGTTAGAATTTTTTATAATAAGAAGCTTGGAATTAACCTCACCTCTGATACATTTAACATGGATTATGCATTGACTTCTATATATCAAAATGTGTTCTAAAATGTTTACTGTATAATTTGAAAAAGAGAAACTTAGATCTCTAAAATACTGGTGGAAATGGTTATGGAGTCAACATTTTTGTCACTCTAACATGTCTTCACACCTTTCATGTATGTGCCTTTTATATTTTCTCTTCATTTTCCACTTTTCTTAATCTGCCTTCTGGTTTTGCAGGATCCAAATTATACCTCTGTATAATGTGAACAGCCTCACAAAACAAAACGAAAAATCTGAGATCATCTAATTGATTCTATACTGACCATATGGGACACAGAAAAGGCTGCAGAATGACTGGTGGGTTGAAACTACTGACCTTATACTTGGCAGTTCAATGCATAACAATCTAGCTATGTACCATTTCCCTTGGAATTTCCTTACACCTAATTATTTTTCAAGTATTTTTAACACAATCCCACTGAAAAGGGAGACCAGAAAAGGATTCCCCTTGTCCCCATCTCTTATTTAACATTGTGCTGGAAGTTTTAGCTAACAGGCTAAGGCAGAAAAAGACATCAAAGGTATTCATTTGGGGAAGGAAGAGGTGAAACTGCTGTTATTTTCAGATATGATTTTAAATATGGAAAATCCCAAAAGTTCCACAAGGGGAGTACTGGAAGCAATAGAGGTATTTGGCAGAGTGGCAGGATACAAGATCAACAAACAGAAGTCCATTGGACTATTATAAAACCACAGAAGAGGAGATCAAAATGGTGGTACACTTCACAATGTCAAACACAAATTGAAATATCTAGGGATACACCTGACTGAAAAAACAAGAAATCTAAATGGGGAAAACGATAGAACACTATTACCAGAAACCAATAGCGACCTCAACAAATGAAAGAATATCACATGTTCATGGATTGGGAGACACAATATAGTCAAAATGTCAGTTCTGCCAAAGGCATTATATAAATTTAATGCCATCCTGATACATTTACCCTCCTCTTTCTTCAAAGAAATGGAAAAACTGGTTACCAACTTCATATGGAGAGGGAAGAAGCCCAGAATTAGCAGAGAACTCCTCAAGAAGAAGGACACTGTGGGCGGGCTTGTGTTACCTGACTTTGGCACATACTATACAGCTACAGTTGTCAAAACCGCATGGTATTGGTACAATGACAGATACTCAGACCAATGGAAAAGAACTGAAAACCCAGATATTAAATCATTAGCATACAGGCAACTGATCTTTGACAAGGGCCCAAAAAATATCCAATGGGGAGCAGATGCCCTCTTTAAACAAGTGGTTTGGGGGAAAATAGATAGTTACCTGCAGAAAAACCAAGCAAGACTTTATCTCACTCATGCACAAGAATAAACTCAAGGTGGATCACAGACCTGGAAGTTAATCCCAAACTATTGGGACAATCAATGAGGGAATTGGGACCAACTTGAGAACTTTGGCACAGGGAATACATAGGCTATAAGAAATAGGGAAGGACACAAACACAGAGGAGGCACAAATTGACAAATGAGATATACTGAAGGTAAAACAATTATGTACATCGGAAGAATTCACCGAGATAGTAATAAGAGAGTCCATGGACTGGGAAAACATCTTTAGCAATGACACACTAAACAAAGGTCTTATTTCTAAAATCTACAATATTCTGCTAGCTCCCAAAAAGAAAAAAAAAAACTAATTTCCCACTGAAGAGGTGGGCAAAGAACCTGAAAAGGAGTTTCACAGGGACAGAAATCTGAATGGCCATTAAACACATGAGAAAATGTTCCCGATCTTTAGCCATAAGAGAAATGCAAATTAAAACCATTACGAGGTACCAACTAACACTCTCAAAGAAAGCCCAATTCAAAAAATCAGAATGCAACAAGTGTTGGACAGGCTGTGGAGAGAAAGGAACTCTCATCCACTGCTGGTGGATCTGTAGGTATGTACATCCACTATAGATATCGATCTGGCAATATCTAAAACAGATGTAAACTGATTTACCATATGACCCAATAATCCCCTTCCTGGGCATATACCCAGAAGAGGCAAGAAACAAACCACAGCCAGACATCTGTGCTCCAATGTTCATTGTGGCACAGTTCACACTTGCAAGGAGTCGGAAACGAAGCTAATTTCCATCAACTTATGAGTGGATTAAAAAGCTGTGGTGCATACACACAATGGAGAGCTATGCAACGCTAAAAGGCAGTGCTGACGTAGAAAGCACATCGCCGCATGGGAAGAACTAGAAGGAATCATGCTAAGCGAAGGAAGCCAATAACGAAAGGACAAGTACAACACAAGTTTGCTGAGGTAGGCTTTAAAAAAATGCAAAAGGAACATAGGGGAAAAAGCTACTGTATATGAACATTCCTGGGGTGAGGAGCAGGTAGTACGACAGGGACCAGACCAAATCCAGGGATACCTATGGTAGACAACTAAAAAGGAGTTGGGGAAAGGAAAAAATAATAGTAATGAAAAAGAAAAGGGAAGCAGGGGCACAGGGCACTAACCCAACCAACGTGAGGGTAATTTTTTATATCTCCACAGGGGAAAGGGACCCGACTTCAACCCAGTGCTCCAAGATGTGCATGCAACACGCCGGTTTGGAGTAGGAAACTATTGGAGAGGTCTGAGGCGCACATCCTGGCCCACCAGGCCTTGAGGGTGATGTTCCTGATTAGAGCAGCCAGTCCACAAAAATGACCACATGGCTGGCCCCACAATGAGACGTGACGTCCCTCACTGACCTACAGCCCTACACGGGACAACACCGGAGTCACAGTGTGGGAATTGCGCCTGATCTGATCCCGCCACACTGAGGCAAAACACTGACGGGGTGCAACAGAACAGCAAGGGAATGGAGTGGCCAGGTCCCCAAGAAATGGTGAAGGTGGACTTTGGGGCTAGAGTGTGGTGCCCCAACTGACTGGACTAGAAAAAGCTCCTAAAGGCCAACAAACAGTTCTTGAACTAACTACAAGCTTTTCTTTCTTGTTGTGTTTTGTTTTGTTGTATTTTTTCGTCATTGGTTTATTGTTGTTTTGTTGTATATTTTTGCTTGGTTTTTCAAAAAAAAAAAGAAAGAAAATGATAGTATTTGTGAGCTGGAATTCTTGTGTTTTGATGATGACATGTAAAATGAACAACCACATTAGAAAGTTTCCCAATAATTTCTAATGGTGCAAAATAATACATTATAAAGCAACACTATCATTTTCTTGATACATACCCAACATAATGTAAAGAATATGTTTATAATCTAATTATTTAAGAACTTTGATAACACGATTATTTATAATCATCTCTAGGCTGAAGCAAAACCAAAGTGTCCTTACACCAAGTGTTCACTCATAGCAGATTCAATCATGGAGTTAATTATATTTGGGGCTGATTACATTCTTTTAGGTACAAACTACGGAGAATCCTGGCCCAGTCAAGTTGATTGAAAATCTAACTATCACACATGTGATGTTAGTGATACTGTTCAGAAATTTCTATATTCTATCGGATAGCCTATTTCGGGATGTGCATACATAGTATTTATTCCAGTTGGTAGTTATATATATATATATATATATATATATATATATATATATATATATATAATATTTTTTGTTGAAAAATATCAATTGGCATTCTGTCAATTCTTGCATCATTGTTTTTGTCCAATATCTTTCAGAAAGTTTGAACTTCCTTCAGTACCATACCATAGCTTCCTTAACACAAGCTGCCTCCTGAAATGACTGAACATAAAAAAATTCTTATTATTATAGTTACTCTGAATCACCCTACCATTTTCTTTGGTAATTTCTTGTGTATTTCAATATTTTCCCCATACAACCCTTCAACATTTCAATTTAAGGCGTTAATTTTTCTCTTGAGTTCTTTTTGCTTGAGAAATGTATCTCAATCAAGTTCTCCCCACTACCAACAAAAGGCACAAGATATTCATTCATGCAATATGAACTAATTTAAAAATATTATGCTCAAAAACAGCAACCAGACACAAATCAACACTTATGCTAAGATTCCATATATATGAATTTCTGGAAGTTCGTCAACAGGCTTAGAATGCAGATGCATTCTACAGATTAACTTTTCAGGTGGAAGAAATGAGTAACTTCAATAATGAGAGACCTTTATGTATGATGTAGTTATTGTATATCTTCATTTCCGTGACCATAGCAGATAAATATGATCCTCAGTCATTCTATGGGTTAAACATTGGAATGCTAACTGCATGGTCACTTTAAATGCACCAGCTTCTCTGTGGCAGAAAGATGTGGTTTCCGCTCCCAAGCAGATTTTCACTCTCAGTGATTCCAAGAAGCAGTTTCCTTTTGTCCTTAGGGTCACTAGGAGTCAGATCAGTGCAATGACTTAGATAAGTTTGATCTGATAGCTGAATATATTTACGAAATCTCAATAAACTTAATATCTGTGTGTTTTATTGTATAAAATTAGCCACATTAGAGAGAAAATGACAGATATATATTTCAGGTAATAGATAATGATTCAATTTTAGTGAACACAGTAAAAATAAGAAAATACTTTAAATAAATATCATTATTAAAGTTTTGCAACACAAATGTAAAAATCTAAGAGAACATAATTCATAGTTGATATTAATATATATGGCTACCAAAGAGGTTTTTTGAAGTAACCTTTCAAAAAATGATGTTTTCTATTTTCATAAAAACTAAGAAGGAATCTTTTAGATAAAAACTAATGTCAGTGTTAAAGTAATCAATTTATTTATAGAATTCAATTATAAATTAATACTACTCTGATCACTTTGATTATTTGTTATTAAACACTTATTCTTTGGGAGTAATAATGTGTGAACTATATAGAAAATATATTTCAATAAATAAGAACCATTAAATGTACTCATTAGAAAGCTACTTCAGTAAAATTCAAATATTTGCCATGAATTTGTTGAATGCTAATAAATTACAGCAAAATATAGCCTTTTGTTTTTCTCCTTTAAATACTCTGGCAACCCAAGCAAAGCAAACTGGATAACTTGTTATTATTTTTTCTCTTTCTTTATCTGTTTATAGACACTTAGTATTAAACAAAAGCAATCTGCTCTTTTTTTTTTCAAGATAATGCATATTTCCCCTCCAAATTTGTCAGATTACTTTTCCCACCATCATCATTTTTTAGAAAGAAAATTTCTAACTCTTTAGAATATGAAAAAGAAATTAATGTACTTAGAGAAAACACACACATGCACATATACAAACTAACACACACATGTCTAGATTGCTTTGGGACTAGAACCAAAATTCATAATTAAAGTAGCATTTTGAAACGTATAATCTTAAAAACACTTTCATATTTGTGATTCAGTTATTAGTCTGCTTACAACTCGTTCATGTAATGACTTTTCTCTGATTTAAAAGTTCAGAAATGTTTCTCTGAAGTCCATGGGTCTGACTTTACCTATGTGCCATTATATAGCATATGCCAAGAATTATTTTCTCAATATCTAATAAATACAGCTCTCTTAAATATTCTGTTTCTAAAGTAGTTTCATCATAGTGTAAATTCATGTGAGCGTAGGATAGTGAATTTGCTCTCTATGTGGTGTGGCCCTTATGGGAAGGATCTAAAACCATTTGAAAGGCAGCAGGGATTCTTCTGGAAGAACTGATTGGCCAAAGTCATATCGAAGGGGAATATAATTACCACATCAATCAGCAATCCCTGTACTTGGTATATAATTTAGAGAAACAAGAACCATGAGACAAGTTGATATACACCTACCCATTTTCACTACTGTACTACTCACAAAGCAGAAAGATGGAAACAACCTAAATGCCCATCAGTGGAAGACTGGATAATGAAATTTAGCACATGCATATAATGGAATGTAACACAATATTCCATTATGATGACGCTGCTTAACATTTCTTACCAAGGTTGAAGTAGAAGATATTAGGGAAATTTGTCAACCACAAAAGCACAAATATTATATGTGACCCCTCATAAAAAGTAAAAGAGATATTTTACACTTATAAAATAAATAGTCCTTGATAGTTGCAAAGAGTGAGAGAGAGGTAACGAAATGTGTGGCTAGCCAAGGGCTAGAGGATAGAAAAGTGTTAACTTGGGTGAATGGGGAAGCAATATAAAACAAATGAAAGATTATAAAAAAAAGATGGAGGCAGAAGAAGGCATTGGGAAGTTTGCAAGAGTTAAGGCAACAAAGGCAACTGCTATATACATAATTCAGTAATACAGGTGATAAGAATAGATGCTTGGCTACCGACTGAGTCTAAACTTGTCTATATATGTGTGTGTAAATATATATAAGTACGGAGTCTATATATATGTGTGTGTGTATATATACACACTAGTTACTGGATCTATATACATAACATATATCCATCAGTTACTTGATCTGGAGGATCAGGCAGGTACTCAGGTCAATTGGCATAACTTGAAAACAATTACTTCAATGGAGTAATACTTTTATGTTATTTTGTTAGGTGCCATCATGTTAGTTCTTGCCCGTAGCAATCGTATGCATAATAGAATGAAGCATTGCCCATGTCCTACACCAAATTCACCATGATTTCTATACCTGAGCTCATTATTGCCGCTACTGTGTCAATCCACCACCCTGAGGGCCTTCCTCTCTTTCTTAGCCCTTCTAGTTTACCAAGTATGAAATCCTTTATCAGGGACGGTATTCTCCTTATACAATGTGTCCAAGTATGTAAGATGACGTCTCACTATCCTTTTCTCTAAGGAACGCTTTGGCCTACTTCTTAGAGACAGATATGTTTGTCCTTTTATCATTCCACGGTACTTACAATGTTTTTCTCCAGAAACCAATTCAAATCTATAATTCTTCTTCAGTCTTCTTTATTTAATGGCAACTTTCAAATGCATGTGGGGAAATTGAAAATACCAAAGCTTGGGTCATGTGCATCTCAAACCTCAAAGTAAACCCTTGCTTTCAAATATTCTAAAGAGCTCTTGTGCAACAGATTGACCTAATACAACTTGTCTTATAATCCTTTGAATGCTGCTTCCATGAACATTGATTGTGAATTAATGAATGTTCCAAATTTCAGTCTCCACAACCCTAAACTCAACAGAACCAGAGGGTGGGCCAGCTACAACTACCAAATGTCAACAAAGGATCATATTAAATTTCGGTTAGATTGGGAGAAAAGGGTGGAGCAGAACTAAAGTCCATTTAAAAAGACCAGCCTTAGTTGTTGGATGGAGACTGATAGAAGCCCTAAAACTATAATTATTAGTAACACCTCAGGTCTGGAAATAAACTTACCCTTGAGTCATAATAATCCACTACTTAAGTTAAAAGGACAAGGTTTAACCAAGAACAGAGGGTAAGGAAATATGCAGAAATGGAAACAGGAGGGACTTCCAGCATGCCCTTTGCAGCACTCCAAGCTTCTGTGGCCACACCACCAGGGTTCCTTGTAAAATCATCCAGTGGAGGACCATCAAACTTATCTTCCAAATAAAAGAATGATTTACTAGGGAACGGATGAAGCATCAGGAGGAAAAAGTGGTAGGCCAATACCATAGTACAAATAACTGCTGGCAGTTCAAAGAAGCATCCCTATAAGTCTCCAATAGAGAGCCCAGTGATCTTTCACTATCTGGAAAATTGCACTGGGCTCCTCTAAAACAACACAATGTGAAAAACAACCTCAATGAAACAAACAGGAGAAATAAAAGACATGATGTCCTGAACCTAATAATATGCTTGGAAGAAGCAGAGATTGATCCTCCACAGAATGAAATTTTCTTAATGCTGCTTGTAGTCATACAGGGTATGAGGGAAACAATACAGAAAATATATGAAATATTAGAGGAGATAAAGATCATACACCAAAGGGAAATATAAGAGCTTAGGGATGACCTAACAAAAAACAGTAGCAAACTCATGATTTTTTTTAATTGATTGGAGGAGGTAGAGAACTGCACCAGTGACCTATAGCACAGCCAAGTAGACTTTAACAAACGTGAAAAAATGTCTAATGAGATAATCAGAGAAGCTGAAGAAAACCTAAGAGCTATGTCTAATGCTATGAAAAGGAAAAAAACATCAGAATAATTGGGTTACCAAAGGAAGACACAATAAAGAAGTCAACTGTAAAACTAATGAGAGAATCCTTGGAGGAAAACTTCCCCAGCTTAATAAATGAAAACCAGGCAACCCTTCAGGAGCTTGAAAGAACACCAGTTAGACAGAATCCCCCCCAAAAGTCACCAAGGCACATAATAGTTAAACTATCCAACTATGAGGAAAAGAATGAAATTAGGAAAACAGCTATGGAAAAACAAGTAGCCACATTTAATGGTTCCAAAATAAGAAAATACTCAGACCAATCAGTGGACACTGTGAAGAAGAGGAGAGAGTGGAGGAACATAGTTCAAAAACTGAAGGAAAATAAGGCTAATGCAAGGATACTCTATTAAGCCAAATTATTTATCAAGATTGATGGAGAAGTAAGTCTTCTCAGACCAGGAAAAAAATCAAAGTATACATTAAAAGAAACCCAGCCCTACAAAATATCCTTGCCAACCCACTATGGACAGAAGAACAGCACTAACCAAGCATAAATAACAGACCACCACATAGAACAACTCCACCCAAAGGAAAACAAAAAGAAAACACCCCCCAAGATAGCACTGGATTAAGGGTAGAAAGAAGTCAAGAATGGAACACACACACACACACACACACACACACACACACACACACACACACACTGGTAGGTGGTGTGAAAACACCCAACACAAAAGGTATAAAATGTCATCACAGAGTCCACAGATGGATGTCATAACTTTGAAAATCAATGGACTGAACTCGGGCATTGAAAGGTTGAGTCTAGCAGGCTGATTTAGAAAACACAAACCGTAAATTTGCTGCCTATAGGAGACTGTCTCAAGATTACAAACAAAAATAGGCTGAAAATCAAAGGCTGGAGAAAAATCTGTCATGCAAACTGAAATTAAAAGAAATCTACGGTTGCAATCCTAATCCAGATAAAATTTATCTCAAAGTGCAAAACATGAAAAGAGATAAGGAGAGACACTATATAATGCCCAAGGGAACTGTAGACAAAGAACCACTAAGAATTTTAGACATGTATTCCCCGAACAAGAGACCCACTGAATACATCAATCAAGCAACCCAAAAGATGAAAAAATAAATTATAGGCTCAACAATTATAGTAGGTGACTTCAAAACACTGCTCTCTGAGAAAGTTAGATCACAGGGAAAGAAATTCAACAAGGAGGCTACAGATCTAAAGACTACAATTGGACCTGACAGTTATTTACAGAGCTCTCCACCCAAACACAAAAATAAATTCACACTGTTTTCAAGTCCGCATGGCACATATTTAAAGATAGACCACATACTGGGACACAAGTCGAATCTGCATAAAGTTAAGCACATTGATATTGTACAGACAACTCTCTGACCACTGTGTGATGAGACTGGAAATCAACAAAAGGACGATGAAGAAAACAAAGGCAAACTTTTGTAAAATTAATAACTCTCTATGGCAAAAGGAGTGTGTACTGGCCCAGATCAGAGATGAAATTAGAAAATTTCTAGAGACCAAAGAGAATGGAACGCAGCGCACCAAAACTTATGGGACACAGCAAAGGCAGTTATCAAAGGAAGTTTCTTAGCAATACATGCACATGATAAAGGAAGAGAGACTCATGACTGATATGCTGGCACAAAATTTACAGCTAGAACAGAGTCAGCAGGTCAGTTCAAATAATAGCAAAAGAGAATCAAAGACTACAGACCAATATCCTTAATGAACATCAATGCAAAAATTCTTAACAAATACTGGCCAAAGGAATACAAATGTATATGAAACAAACAATTCACTATGGCCAAAGGTCATATTACTAAAATCTATAATGCTCTGCCAGTTTCCCAAATGAAAAAAATGAGTTGCTCACCTAGGAGGTGGGAAAAGGACCTGAACAGAAGTTTCCCAAGGGCAGAACCGAAAAGTCAATAAACATATGAGAAAATGTTCCCAATAATTAGCCATTTAATTAGGGTAATGCAAATTAAAACAACTATGAGATACCACCTAACACCTGCAAAGATAGCCAAGTTCAAAAAATCAGAAAATAACAAGTGTTGGAGGGTCTGTGGAGAGATAGGAACTCTCATCCACTGCTAGTGACCTGTAGGTATATACAAGTACTATGGAAATCAATCTGGCAATATCTAAAACAGATGGAAATTGAGCTATCATATGACCCAGCAATCCCCCTACTGGGTATATATCCAGAAGAGGCAAGAAAAAAACTAAGGCCAGATATCTGTGTTCCAGTGTTCATCACAGCAGAGATCACAATTGCAAGGAGTTGGAAACAACCCAAATTTCCATCAAAAGAAAATGGATAAGAAAACAGTGGTACATACATACAATGGAGTACTATGCATCCCTAAAAATCAATGATGAAGCACATTGCCGCATGGGAAGAACTGGAGGAAATTATGCTAAGTAAAGTAAGCCAAACACAAAAGACAAGTACAACATGAGTTCACTGAGGCAAGCTGAAAAATGCAAAAGGGGCATAGGGAAAAAGCTACTTTATACATATATTCCTGGGGTGAGGTCCAGGTAATATGGCAGGGGCCAGAATAAACCCAGAGATACATATGGCAGACAACTAAAAGGAGTGGGGGAAAGACATGGGTAACAGGGGTACAGAGCACTAACCCACCCAAGGGTGAGGTGTTGTTTATATCCCCACAAGACAAGAGGAACCAGACTTCAACCCAGCTCTCCAAGACGTGATTTCAACATTCCGACATAAAGCAGGGAACGAATAGAGAGGTTTGAGGGCTGGACCCACTCTCAGCTACATGGACAAACCCTTTCCCCCTAGACAAATTCACTTCAGAAGACAGCACTGAAGCTACAGCTCAGGGAGAAAGACATGTCTTATCTGAGAAAACAGTAGCAAACGAAGGGATAGGAAGAGAGTGGACCACAGCCTTGCCCACCAAGCCTTGAGGACGATATCCCCGCTCAGAGTAGACAATACACAGAGAGGACCATAGGGCCGGCCCACTATGAGACATGAAGTCCCTCACTGACCCATAGTGCTTTGGGAGACAACACTGGAGACACAGTGTGGGAATTATGCCTGATCTGACCCTACCACATGGAGGCAAAACACAAAGGGTATGCAACAGAACAGCAAGGGGAGCAGAGCAATGATGTCCCCTGGCAATACCAAAAATAGACTTTGAAGCCAGGGCATGGCATGCATCAGATTAGACCAGAAAACAGGCGTAAAGGTCAACAAACAGTCCTTGAACTATTTATAGGCTTTCCTTTTTTTTTTTTTTTTTGCCTTTTTTTGGTTGTTGTTTTACTCTCTTTTGTTCTTTTGTTTTGCTTTGTTGTGTTTTTGTGCTTATTATTATCTCTGTATGTCTATCTAGATAAGATAGGCGAGATAAACAATCCTGAGGAGAAAACAAGTAGACCAATGGTTCCAGGGGGGGCATGGGAGAGGGGGAGGCAGGGGGAAGGAAGTGGGTATTAACAAACCTTGGACAAAGGAACAACAGTGGTCTAAAATTGATGGAAGGAAGGGCAAAGGAGGCTTGGTTGGGCTTGATCAAGGGCAATGTAACCAAGAGGAATTACTGAAACCCAAATGAAGGTTGAACGTGACAGTGGGGCAAGAGGAAATTAAAAGGAAATAGAGGAAAGAACTAGGAGGCAAAGGGCATTTATAGAGGTCTAAATATAGACATGTACATATGTAAACATATTTATATATGACAATGAGGAAATAGATATATGTGCATATATTTATAGGTTTATTATTGAGGTAGCAGATGGACATTGGGCCTCTACTCAAGTACTCTCTCAATTCAAGAACACTTTTTCCTATTAACCTGGCATTCCATGATGCTCACTTCCTGACACGAATCACTAAAGTTAAAGTGGGTGCATAAGCAAATGTGATGAAGGAAATTGATAGTGCCTGCTTTTCAAAAGATATAGCATCTGGGGCCTTAAAGGCTTAAAGATAAACAAGAGACCAACTAACTGAGAAGTAGCAAAGTCCACATGGAAGAAGCACACCAGCCTGTGTGATCACAAGGTGTTGAAGGGCTGAGGTATCAGGCATCAAAGAACAAAAAATCATATCATTGTGAATAAGGAGGAGTGTGGAGTGGAGACCCATGCCCATGTGTAGGCAACTGGACATCCCTTTACAGAAGGGACATGGGGAGGATTCAAGCCCAGAATTTATAGCTAAAGAGTCAGTATTAGACATTTTTCCTTAACTGAAAATGACAGCAGAGAATACCATTTGTCCATCACTTTCCTCTGAGCTACAGTGACTAAAGCTCAAGGTCCCTGATTCCTATTTGTGTTATTCTGGGTATACTAGAGAAACAAAATACATAGACACTCATGTTTTATAAGAGAAAGTTTTATATAAAGGCTAAGTGTACATTAAGAAAGTGTCCCAAACCAGTACTGTCTAAGCCCATAAATCAAACATAACGCCATATGTCTGACACTGATCTACAAAGTCCTCCTCAATCTCACAATGAATGCAGGAGGAAAGCCAAATCAGTGAGTGTGTAAGCATCTCATCGCTGGAAGGTGTCTCCACACAGTTGCTCCAGCACCCAGTGCCACATCAGGGTAGGTCCATGTGGCTTCTCCTCAGGGATGTCTCACAGTAAGTAAGCCTTGCCAGCTAAGTTATCCACACACTGGTCCGGCCATCAGAGAACAAGAGACAAGAAAGGTGAGTCTCGCTGAGCCATTTATCTATCTACCCTTTAATTAATCCCACATGTGTTCATTGGCCAGGTAAGCACAATAACTCATAACTATCACACCATTAATATGTGCAATGCAGACCAGCACAATTGGTTACTGACAGCCCGCTCTAGCAATCAGCACTAAGACCGAGAGGACTTCATTTTTCTTCCATTTTAAGTAGGCCCAAAAGCTACCTGAGTTACAGATGTAAGAAGATAGCAGGCACAAGTATTTTTGCTCCTTATTGTTATAATAAAAATTTACCATAATTCTTGTCCCAGAGCAAGGGCACGATGTGACTTTTCAATTTGTTACTCTTTATAACCCAGAATTTGGAGCTAAAGGGTCTTGACTTCAGTGTTTCACAGCGTGGATGATACTGCCCAGTGGAGGGCACCGGAATGATATGGGAGGTGGGGTTATACCCACACTTTATTTCAGATGATAGGCTATAGAGTTTTTAACTGCCAGGGACACTGAGGGATTTTTTTTTCCTGAAAGGGGGATGATCAGCCAAATAAGTTTGGGAACCTATATCATTGTCTATTCCTGCCTTAACATATTTAGGGAGGGGAAGGGGCTTTCCACTGCTATCAAAAAAGAGCCCAGGCTTCTTTATATCAATAGTTAAGACCCCTAATAAAAAAAAACCTTCCCCTAATTTAACGCTTGTCAAGTTTATCTAGTGCTGTTGTAACAGAATTACCACACAGAGGTGACATTAGATGTGGGGGAAGCTCTTTGCTCTTTAGGCAAACAGGACAGGAGCACCACCTCCACCATTCATGGCCTGTGGGAGAAAGCTGATAGCTCATTGGTGGCAGGTCATGAAGCAATGGCTGGCATGTCTCCCTACCTGAGATAAATGGACATGTTGCCTCTGTTTCCCTGGAAGAGGCTGCAGAAAGAAAACTCCTGCAAACTTACTTCATGTGTCCAACCTCAGCCTTGCCTCCTAGCTGTGTGTAACTCTACACTTGCATGCCTCAAGAATTGTAAATTGCCTTTTGTGTAATCCTGGCATGAGCATGATGGCTACATAGCTTGAAGACTATATAAGCCTGCCTTTAATAAAGCTCTGGACCCTGGAGTGTCTTTGCTGCAGGGACCCCCGCACCCTCACTTTCATCTGGCTCTTATGTATATAAATTTATCCTGCAGTTCATCCCCTCTTGAATCTGTTCGATATGTAAGAGAAGGGCCAGTCTCTACCTCACCTTACAATTAGAGAACATAAACGTACTTTTTCATTGGAAGACGGAATCCTGGCCATGCCACTATGGCAAGGTTCTTCGTTATCTATTTGTTTATAACAGCCAGAGGTCTTTGGAGTGACTGGACTTGTGGATTCATCTCCCACCATTGTCAAATAGTGTTGGTCTTCCCCTAGGTGCTCCGCTGTGCTCTTGTTTTGCTTTTTCACTTTTTTTCTAACTCATAAATAATTCAGTACAGAAGCCACATTATTAGTTGAATATGACCTGAATTGATGAAACAATTACATTATATTGTATTGTGAGATGGAATATATTGACAATTCCAAATATAAGGATAAGATTCAAATAAAGATTTCCAGAAAGCACAATTCAATTGCTAAGAGTAGCCACCATCTACATTGAAGACATAATGAATAGTTTGCTTTAAGAAATTTCCCTCTTCTCTCTCAATTGAGAATCTTTTCTGTTTCATTGGAATAACCTGCTACTTCTACTGGAAAACTCAACATCTCAGTCTCATCATTTTCTTCTTTGATGACCCAAGTCTGGGTTAGCTTATGCTCTTATAAAGCACAAAATGTGTGTGTGTGTGTGTGTGTTCGTGTGTGTCCTTGACAATCCTTCTACAGGCAGTGCATGATGACAGTACAGCTCAACTACCAGGCAATGCCAATACTAGTGTCAGAAAGTGTGTTCCTCTTAAAAATCTGTTCAAAGAACACATGAATGAGAATATGGTTATGAGATGGCTATTTTAAGTGTGAATTAAGCACTAGAATTTTTTAAATGGAGACACTCAATGTGTCAAAAGATCTTAAAAATCCACAATTTTGAAGTTCTAATATACTTTGGGCTGCTAATTGCAAGGTTGGTGGTTCAAACCCAGCCCCTCCACAGAAGAAAGATGTGGCACTCTCTTCCCATAAATATAATACTTTTGTAAACCCTATATGGTAATTCTACTGTGGCCTACAAGGCTAATAGGAGTCAGAATCTACTCCCCGGCACTGTATTTGAAATTATATAAGCTCAATGGAATTCCAGGACAATTCACTATGCTCATAAGGAGCTTGCATGGATTGAGAGGCAGGTGTGGCAACAGAACAAAGAAACACTCATGGCTTTAAATGAGGAAAAGTGTGGGTCAGGTTTGTATCTTCTCACTATATTTATTCAATATTTATGCTTAAAATATCATCAGAGAAGCTGGGTGATGTGGAGGAGAATGTGATATCAGGATTGGAGGAAGGCCTATGAACAACCTGTGATATGCAGATGACACACGTTGCTGGCTAAAAGTAAAGGGAACTTGAAATACTTGCTGATAAAGATAAAAGATGGCACCTTCAGTAAGAGTTACAAATCAACGTTAAGAAGACCAAAATCCTCACAACTGGACTAGTAGGCAGCATCTTAATAAATGGAGAAAAGTTTGACGTTGTCAAAGACATTGTCTTTCTTGGATCCACTATTAATGCTCATGGAAGCAGCAGTCAAGAGATCAAAAAAAAAAAACCAAAACTAGTTCCTTTAGGTAAATCTGCTGCTTAAGACCCCTGTAGACTATAGAAAACAAGGATTTTACTTTGAGGACTAACATGTGCCTAACTCAAGCCAAGGTATTTTCTATTGCCTCATATGCATGTGAAAGTTGGACATTGAATAAAAAAGACCAAAGAAGAATAGATGCATTTGAATTGAGGTGCTGGAGAAGAATACTTAAAGTAAAATGGATTGCTAAAAGGGCAAACAGATCTGTCTTCAAAGAAGTACAGCCAGAATGTTTGATGTAAGTATGATAAAACTTCCTCTTACAGACTTTGGACATATTGTCAGGAGAGAGCAGTCCCTGGAGTAGGACATTGTGCTTGGTAAAGTGAAGGCCATCAAAGAGATGGTTTCCCACCATGGCTGCAACAGTGGGGTCCAGGTTAGGAGCAATTGTGAGGCTGGTGCAGAGCAGGGCAGAGTTCAGTCCTGCTGTGCTTAAGGTTACTATAGGTTGAAGAGACTTTATGGCACCCAACAACAACAACAACAGTAATGAAGTGATTCGGTTTAGCTTCTTGTAAAAAGATTGTTCGTTCACTCAAGCAACAACACAGAAGAAAAATAATGGCAGTTTGTTTCTATTTCTTGGAAACCCTGTCTGGGACTTTTACTATAGCCTATAGCATTATAATCCACCAGAATTGATGCAATGGCTAAACATTGGTTTGTTCGCATTTCTATTTTATATAAGCTTTGGATGGTACAAATGATTATGTTCTTTCCTACTATGTTAGTCCGGGTAGACTAGAAAAACAAATTCATAAATACATATATGTGTATAAGAAAGCAGTCTATATACAAGAACAGTTGACTATTGAGAAAACACCCCAACTCAGTCCAGATCAAGTCCATATATCCGATATTAGTCTATTTGTCTGATACCAATTGATAAAGTCCTCTTCAAACTCACAAACACATGCAATGACGCTGAATGCAGGAAGATCACAGGTCAGTGAGTGCAAAGTTAGTGGCGGTGTAAGCATCTCAGTGCTGGTAGGGGTCTCTATGTGGCTTCTCCTGTTCCCCAGTGCTGCCCCACAGTAAGTCCATATGACTTCTCCCCAGGGAGTTTCACAGGAAGTGAGCAAAGAGAGAGGTGGGGTTCACTGAGCCATTTATCAATTTGTCCTCCAATCAAACTGTGACCTTATGAATTCCACATGTTTTAATTGCCCAGGTTGGCACAATAAACCTACCCATCACATTTAGCAACCAAGAAAAGTTCAAATTCACCTAGAGATGCCGTGAAGGAATGCATGGTAATCTTTGTTAGAAATGTCAACCACCCAAGGCCCAAGTGTCGACCAATGGAGATCCCCTCATAGAGGGGTTTAGGAGAGGAGATGGGTTAATTAGGGTGTGAGGTAGTATCGATGAAGAACACAGCTTTCCCCCGGATCCTGGATGCTTCCTCCCCCCAACTACCATGATCCGAATTCTACCTTGCAGGGCTGGATAGGACAGAGGCTGTACACTGGTGCATATGAGGGTTGGAGGTACAGGGAATCCAGGGTGGATGATACCTTCAGGACCAAGGGTGTGAGAGACGATGCTGGGAGAGTGGAGGGTGAGTGGGTTGTTAAGGGGGAACTGATTACAAGGATCCACATGTGACCTCTTCCCTGGGAGAGGGACAGCAGAGAAGGGGGGAAGGGAGATTCCGGATAGGGCAAGATATGACAAAACAACGATGTATAAATTACCAAGGGCATATGAGGGAGGGGGGAATGGGGAGGGAGGAGGGGAAAAAAAAAAGAGGACCTGATGCAAGGGGCTTAAGTGGAGAGCAAATGCCTTGAGAATGATTGGGGCAGGGAATGTATGGATGTGCTTTATACAATTGATGTATGTATATGTATGGATTGTGGTAAGAGTTGTATGAGTCCCTAATAAAATGTAAAAGAAGAAAAGAGAAAAAAATGATTAGGGCAAAGACTGTACAGATGTGCTTTATACAATTGATGTATGTATATATATGAACTGTGAAAAGAATTGTATGAGCCCCAATAAATTGTTAAAATTTAAAAATAAATTTAAAAAAATAAAATAAAAAAAATAAAATAAAATAAAATAAAAAAGAAATGTCAACCATAGCAGCATCTACAGCATGCTGTTCTACTCAAACACATCTCCCACCCTCCTGAGCCATAGTCACTCAAAGACAATGGAATTTGGTATTCTAAGTTAAAAAAGAAAGAAATGTCACAATTGGCTCATAATAACCATGTTGTATTTTAAACATTTGCATTTAACATATTTACAGACATATAATGATACATAACAGAAAATTTGTCTAACATCCAGTTTTTTATCGTGCCCTTCCTGTCCAACTCCACCAAGCTCTGCTACATGGAAACGGGTTTCAGGAGATCTAAAAGCTTGCTACTGGGTGAATGAATGTCTACCCCACATAGGCAGTAGAGTTCCCACAGAGCTCAATGCAATGATCACTAAAGAACTGTGATCCTACATGCTGGCCTTCTAACTGCAAGGTCAGCAGTTCAAAACTGCTACCCACTCTGTGGGAGAAGGATGAGGCTTTCTATTCATATAAAGAGTTACAGCCTTGGAAACTCACAGGGGGTAGCTCTACCCTAGTGTCTAGGGCAGTGGTTCTCAACCTGTGGTTCGCGACCCCTTTGGAATGCAAACGGCCCTTTCACAGGGGTGGCCTGTTTCATAACAGTAGCAAAATTACCTTTATGAAGTAGCAATGAAAATAATTTTATGGTGAGGAGGGGGGTTCAGCACAACATGAGGAACTGTATTAAAGGGCCGTGGCATTACGAAGTTTGAGAAACACTGCTCTAGGGTCACTGTGAGTCATAATTGAGTTTGTCTTTTTCTTTTGTGTTTTGTCTTCTCCTCATGAAGCGTTTTATGGAGGAAGCAGGAAGCACCTCTCTGTTTTTTTTCCTTCCTCTTCACTGCCTCCCCGCCACTCCATACTCCACCCCGCATCTGTGGTGGGGACTCCCAGCCTCACATCCACAATCAGAAAAGCTCACACATGCGCTTCTCTGGTCAGAGGTTCACGCTCCTGTGAGCACTGGGTTCCACCTGCAGTAGCACTTGGGGGAGAGCGCTTTGCTCTCTGGAGCCTGTGGTGTAGTCTATGCAACAAGGTAAGTTATTCAAGCCCACCAGCCACTCCATAGGAGACATTCAAGGCTGTTTAGTTCCATAAAAATTTACAGTCCTACAAGTATGCAAATTACTTGGCAATAAAACTGTTGGGGGGAAATTCACAGTCACAGAAACAAAAAGGGGCAGTTTTGCCTCCTCATGCCTATGCCATTATTCTAAGTAGGACTTGACTGGGTGGCAGTGAGTTTGAGACCTTTACTATTGCTGGGCTTGTGTTTTGGATGTTTCCCATTTTCTTTACTTCTTCTTCCCCTTATTGTTTTCTTTTTCTTTCTTTGTTTTTCTTTCCTCTCTCCTAACTTTTTTTTCTTGTTAGTATTATCTTTCTTTGTCGTCTTCCCTTAATCTATTTTTTGAACCCATTGAGCAGATGCCCCTCTCCCTTAAAATTAGGAATGCCCATCTCCCTGTTGGCAGTTTCAACTCCTCTGTTCACGGCATTCCCCCAAAAGCTAGATCAGGCAGCTAGCACTTTCACCAATACTAGGATCATGTTTCCCCTTCTTTCATGTTTTCTCTGCTTGTTTCTACCTTTTCTTTTTCTTTTATTTTTAATCCTGTAGAGCTGGTAACCATTCCCCATGCCTTCGTGTGCAACAGCCCACCCCTGCCTAGGTGTGGTCAGCATTTCCTCACCAGCTGTGTTTAGAACCTAAACTTTATGTCAGTTCTTTTATTTTCCATTATGTTCCCCCTTTTAAAAAAAGTCTCCTTTGTCCCCTCCCCTGGTTTTTTCACTTTTCTTTCTATTTTTATGTGTCTTTCCCCCACTTTTTTTTCTCCATAGAGTGGAGAAAATTCCCTGACCATTATGACATCCATATTCAGGCAAAGAGGGGCTCAAAAACAAACAAACAATTTCACTGCAGGACAGGCCTTTTCGTGTGGGTTTCTAAGACTGTGTTAATCTGGGAAGACTAGAGAAACAAATCCAGAGACACTCAAATACGTGTAATAGCGAGCTGTATATCACAGAGTAATTGCATATTAAGAAAACATCCCAGCCTAGTCCATACCAAGTTCATATGTCTGATATTAGCCCATACAGACTATGTCTATAAATTCCTCTTCAGACTCATGCAACACATGCAATCATGCTGAAAACAGGAAGATAAAAGACCAGTGAGTGGAAAGTCTTGTGGATCCAGTGGCGATGGTTGCATCTCAGCACAGGTGTGGGCCTCCACATGGCTCATCTAGCTCCAGGGCTCTGGCTCAATCAGTGTAACTTCATCTGTCTTACGGAGCAGAGTGTGGCTGTTCCATCTCCAGGGAGGAAGGTGGGTGTTCCCAGATTCCTCTGGAGAAGGCCATGGCCACACAGAAGCCTCAATGGCTATGACCTGATTGACAGGCTAGACTCCACCCCTTCGCAAGTTGACAGATGATGTAACTACCACAGAAGAGTAAAAGGTCTCATCTTTCTCCTTGGGAGCAGCTGGTATTTCTGAAGCTTGAACAAATGTTTTGACCTGTGGTTGGCAGCCCAACTCCTAACCACTATACCATCAAAGCTCCATTGGGATCTTACCTGCTATGAGTTTGGTGGCAGTGAAATGAAGGTGAGCTCTTTCTGGTCATTGGGAAGGTATAGGGGATGAAGTTGATCGTGACTCTCTGGTTAGTGGCCACAGGTGTGAGCACCATTGCAGTTCTTGATGATGGGAGCTGGTTTTCTGGTTCAGCCAGGATTAAAAGGCTGATAGTGATCGTTTTAAAAGGTCAACGCTGTTGGAGCCGTTCTCAACGCATCACTCTGAATCTGCCTTTGTGTGCTGTTTTCCTCAGTTTCTTCTAATTGGTATTTGATCAATTGCTTTAAAGTTTCTTTTGGAGCTCCCGTTTCCTGGCTTGTTATTTCTACGCATTTTACTTGGTTTCTCATGTCTTTGCTGAGCAGGGGCCTAGGAAGGATGTCTTCCTAGGCTGCCATCCAACCTCCAAAGGAATGTTTTTCAGCTCAAAGATGAAATTAGGAGAATTACAAAAGATGAATGTAGGAGACCATAGGCTGGTCCAGGTGTTTCTTGGTGGGTGACTAATTAGTCCCCTGTACCTCTGTTTACCTTGCAGCTAAAAGCAGTGTGAGATAATTCAGTTCTTTAAGACCTCTTTAAGATCCTTTGGAATCTTGCATGTCCTTGTGCTTATCTTAGAATATAGTGCTATTATTATTCAAGTGTTTAGAAAGTGTGCCTAGTTAAGTAACACCTGCTTTTTTAAAGCAAATTCTTTGATGTTTATTCTGTAATCATTCCCTTGTGTAAGAAGAGTATAAAAGCCAAGCTTTGAATATACTCATTACTTCAGCCCACCAGTTTGAAGTCCTCCTAATCCCATACTTTGTATATATCTTTGTTTTCCTTTCATCGCACGCCTCATTTCAGACCCAGCTTGATGTGGGATAGCTGCTCTAATCACCTGCAGATTAAACTGAAACAAAATTTCATATCTAACACTATTTGCTCACTCTTGAAATAATACACACCCAAGAAAAATTTTACACCTCTCCCATAAAAACACATTTGAATTACTTTTAAAAATATAGTTTCTATACAATTTTTATACTTAGAGGAGACTCATATTTCTGAGCATTGTTAAAATGTAAATGCCTCTTATGAAAACCTAAGAAACAGGGGCGGTTGACGATCTTCCTTCTTTAGAGTCCTTTCTCTTCTTTGCTGACTCTAAAAGGCAATTTTTCCAGTCAATTTGGTCCTCCAGGTTGTTAAATGATTTCTCTTCTAGAACTCCCAGCAAAGCTCTGCTATCCATCTATTTAAACACTTACAGAAAAAAAAAAAACTTGCTTTGGAAGTGAACGCATTTAGCCCAAAGCGGTTGCTCCTGTTGTTTAACTGGTGTTAGCATTTCCACAGCTCCAGGGCAGCTAATTGCCCAACTTCAAGTTCTGTTTCTATTTCGTCATCAACTCCATGGACATGGACGTGCAGGTGGAAGATCAGGATAGTGACTAGCAACGTGTCAGCAGTAAATCACCCCATTTGGCTTACTTCCTGTTTTCTCCCCTGCTGCTAGTGCTGTTGTTGTCAACCTGTATTCTAATCAGTCCTACTTAGCAGGCATTCACTTAACATTTGGCCTTTGATTAACCTTGGTTAGAGGGCTCAATTGTGGGCAATAATGGCTGACACAAGAATAAAGGTTGTTTTTAAGCTTTAAACCAAGTCCTGTGTAAGCAAGCTACCGTTTCATGTATTTTTGCTTGGAGATATCTACCTTTGCTTTATCTGCCCACAGGGGTCTGGGAGGTCTCTTATAGTGTTTAATTCTCAGGATTAGTAATTGTTATTAGGAGGAGAAAAAGGGAGTGGGGAAATGCAATACGCAAACTATCATGGAAAAACTGAAACTCTGACAAAGTCCCCCAAAACTGAAACTCTGACAAAGGGATAAAAGAAAACAAACAAACAAACCAATGTTCTAAGAGTAAAAACGAGAACTCAAAGATTCACATGCACCTCATTCTCAATTGTCCTGGAACCCGAGTGAGCCAGCTACCTGCCCGGTACATAAAAAAAGACTGGCTTCATAGCAAGTGAGCTGAAGATGTATGTTAGTCACCAGTGATGCTAATACATGTATGTACATGCTGCTGTTGTTGCTAAGTGCCATCAAGTCAGTTCTGAATCTTAGAGTCCCATGTCCCACAGAACAAAACATGCTTTGCCACTGCTCTTCTGAAACCTTCATGTCAGACTCTCCCTCCTTTGTGCTGGCCCACCACCTTGCAGAATAAAGTCCTTGTGCAGCAACTCGCCCCTCCTGATAGCATGTCTGCCCATCCTTGCTTCTAAGGAGTGTTCTAGTTGTACTTCTTCCAAGACAGATTTACTGGTTCTTCCAGCAGATCCTGGTACTTGCAGTGCTTTCCTGCAGCACTGTACTTCGAATCTATTAAGACTTTTTCAGTTTTCTTTACCCAATGTCCAACCTTAACATGAGGGGATTGAAAATACCATGACTTGGGTTATTTTGAGGAACCCCATAGTCCTCAAAGTAACATACTGGCTTTTCAACATTTTAAAGATCTCTTGTGTAGCACATTTACCCAATGGAATTAGTCATTTGATCACTTCACTATGCTTCCAAGATAATTGATTGTGAATCCAAGCAAGACGAAGTACTTGACAACTTCAATGTTTTCTGTTTATCATGATACTATGGATTGTCCCAGATGTGAAGATTTTTTTCATTGATTTTTAATTCATACTGAAGGCTTCCATCATTGATCTTCATCAGCAAGCACTTTACATGTTCTGCACTTCCAGTAAGCAAGGTTGTGTCAGTTGCACATTGCAAGTGGTAAGCAAGCTTTCCCCCAACCCTGTAGCCACAATATTCTTTATGTAGTCCATTATTTATCAACATACAAATTGAATAAGGACTACCGAAGAAGAATCGACGCATCTGAATTGTGGAGCTGGAAAGGGATATTGAAATACTATAGACGCTTAAAAGGACAAACCAATTTGTCTTCGAAGAAGTATGGCAAGCGTGTTTCTTAGAAGCAAGGATGACAAGACTGTATCTTACATACTTTGGACATGTTGTCAGGAGAGACCAGTACTTGGAAAAGTACATCATGTTTGGTAAAGTGGAGGGGCAGCGAAAAAGAGGAAGGTCCTCCAGGAGATGGAGGGACACAGTGGCTGCAACAATGGGCTCAGGCCTAGAAACAATTGTAAGGATGGCGCAGGACTGGGCAGTGTTTCCTTCTGTTGTCTTATATGTTGGAAACTATACTTGATGCCACTTAACAACAAAAGTATTATGAGTAGACTACACCACGAATGGAAATTGTATAAATGCTGTTACTAGATTAAGGATGTAAAATGCCAGTGTATTATTTCTACAACTGCTTGGCTGCTCCACAGAAGATCCCGTCATTGAATTAAACACACTATATTCAATCATATAATTGGAGAATCATAGAAAAATTTAAATATAGCCTATCACAACAGATTTACAGAACCCCACAGCCAGAAGGGTCCTATGCTTAACTAAAATCGTTGCTACTACCACCTTTACATCTTTGGAATGTTTCTAAAAAGTATTCATAATTTCATTTTTCACTGGGCCCCATAAATTATGCAGAACAAAAATTAAGGCAAAGGAATCTAGTAAGAGAGCTTAAATTAAAGGCAACAATGGTAAATACTATCATATACACAAAGTTGTGATACAATTAATAACAATAATCTACTCTCTGGGAATATATATATATACATACATACATACATACATATATATATATACATATGGAATCAGATCATGAAGAAACAATATGATCAATCAAAACAAGGCCAGGGTTCAATGTGAAACAAATCTTCATTTGTTCATATGTAAGTTGAGGGTGAAGCTGAAGAAAATTAAAACAATTCCACAAATATAAAAATTATAAACTTGAGAATATTGTACTTTAATTTAGATACAACCTCAATAATAGAGTTGAGGCATTGAACATCAACAACTAGATGAGTTATGAGATGGCATCAAGACCATCATGCACGAGGAAAACAAAATAAAGAGACAGGATAAAAATAAAAACTTGTTCTTAAACATATAATGGCTAAAGCAAATGGAAGAAAAGATGACATAAATGAGCTGAACAGATCATTTCAAAAATAGTGTAAAGCAGCCATGAAAGTATTTATTCTGTACAAGTGAATAATTCAGATATTGTGACTGACCCAATATTCCTCCCTCGACAGGGTTTTAAAAATTGGTACCAGGGGCTAATCAATGACAATAATAACAGAAGATCTTTATGTTGCAGATAAATGATTGATAAGACTCTCTACCACAAATTGACAAGGAGGTCTCTAAAGGGAGCCACAGTCAGATAAAAAAAACATATATCCAGGAATGAGTTTTGGGTTCACACTAAATCCTAGATCCAATGTAATGACTATTCGTACTTATGATGTTCTTAAAGGAACACAGAAGATATGTGTGCTGTAGCAGAGCATGGTGAAAGTAGATAGTGCCCCGCTGTCATAAAGTAGCATCTGGGATTTTAAAGGCTTATTTCCAAACAAGCAGCCATCTGAGTGGTATGTCAACTATGTCTTCATGGAAGAAGCATACAAACATCAGTGACTGAAGGGCTGTATATCCTATAATTTGAAGCGCAATAAGGGAACAGTATCAGAGCCTAAACTGTGAGATTTTGATTTGCACAAGGCTATGAATGACAGTGGAAGCGCAGATAGGTTTGTGAACCCCATGAGGAACTAAGCCTCCAGTGATTTCCCTCTATCCCTAATGCATGGATGGGAAGAAACTGCTTCCCAAAGAGAGTGCATTGAGGTGATTTCTATAACAGGTCAAAAGAAGAACCCTGACTGGAGCAGTTAACACCTTGCCAGTTGATCCCTACCCAGTGCACTCTGGGCGTGATCTGTGTTGTGTTGTTGTTTGTTCATATTGGGATTCATTTCTGATGTCCTTTGTTATTGGAGGTAGCCCTGTTGAATATTTGGAATCTATATTTCTGTATTTCAGTACATGAACCCAGTATTGATGAACCTGTAGAGACGGCCAGTACAATAAGCATTCCTGGTGGGGAGGGGTGTCATACAGCGGGGAAAAGAGGAGTAAAAGGGAGGTGATATCAAGGAGATCAAGAAGGAAGAGGATATTTTGAACCTGATTGTGGTAGCATTTGTATAATATTGCTTGATGTGATTGATATCTGTATTAGCCACCAATATAGATTTTTTTTTTCAGTATGTATGAGACCAAGCGTCCCTGGGCTGCTACAAGAGACTAGCAAACAGGGATAGATAAGAAACAGCTTTACTCTGAGCAGGGGGAACAATAAAATAGCACTAAATGGCTATATTGTAGTCTAAATCCTGCTCACCAATATAGATTTTTAATAAAGTAAAATGCAATGAGCTGGGTGGGTCTAGAAAACAGAAACCCAAGAACACACTCAGCATGTCTCAAGATGAAAGAATAGAGAAAAAATTAAGCCATGAGCTGCAATATGAAGTTATTCTAGGAGCAAAATATTGAATAATCTAGAAACTGTGAAAAGAACCTGAAAGGAGTCCCCAGGCACTGCGTCCCCCCAAACTGATCTGATGCTCAATCGCTTCAAGAGGCAGCATATGACAAAGAAATGCTGTTAGAGAAAGAAGTCCAAACTACACTAAAGGCTTTTTCAGAAATCAAAGACCCAGGAATTGATAGGAGAGCAATTGAAATGTGTAAACAAATTGGTACAGCATTGGTACTAGTGGTACCACTAACTAGTCTATACTCATAAATTCGGAAGGTAATCACATAGCCAACGGGCAGGAAGACATGCATATTTATCTCCATTTTAAAGACAGGGATCTCAATAGAATATTGGAATGCCTGAACAAATCATTAACCTCAGATGCAAGTAATATCTTCCTTAAAATGTCAGAAATGTTTTTAAATACCCAGTGACAAAGAGCTACTAGAAATCCAAGCCTGATTCAGAAGATGTGGAATGAGGGATTCCATTGCTGCCATTAGATGGATCTTGGCTGAAAGCAGAGAATATCACAATATGTTTACTTGTATTTATTGGCTATTCAAAGGCATTCAATTGTGTAAATAATCATATTGTGAAGAACAGAAATTCCAGGATACTTCATTGAATTTAAGAAGAACCAACTCATAGACTAAGAGGCAATCATTATACTAGAGCAAAGGGATGCTGTGTGGTTTACAATGAAGAAAGTCTTGCTTCAGGATAGTGTCCTTTCATAAGACTTATTAAACTTGTATGTTGAACAAATAATCACCAAAGCTGTGTGGTTTGAAAAATAATCTGGCATCATCAATAACCTGCACTCTCTAGATGATGCAAGCTTGTTTGCTGGAAGCAAAATAGAAATGATGTGTTTGGATTATGGTCTTGGTGAAGATATTGAAATTATTATGGACTGCCAGAAGAACAAACAAATGTGTCCTATAAGAAGCACAGCTAAATTCCCCAAGGACTTTGGGCACTTTTTCAGTAGATGACAGACAATCCCTAGTAAAGTATAAAGTAAGGATCACACAGCATTTTCTTCTGTTGTATGTAGGGTCACTAAGATTAGGAGCTGATTTGACAATAGTTAACAAAGACAAAAACAATGAATCCAGAATTTCTGGAGCCATAGAGTATGGTTGCACCATGAAACTATTAGTCTGAGATAATATCGAAATAAAAAATATTTCTCGAATTTTAAAAAATTGAACAATAGCTTGACTAAATTAGTAAAGACTCTCTCCCTTGATCTTTGTGCTATTTTAATTACCTATCCAAAATCATATTGACAATAGCAACCTAAAATTGAAAATTTAGAGGACTACATTTTAATTTTAATACCAAAAAAATCCAAATCAATGATACAGACTCAACTTTGACTTAGAGACCCTATTGGAGAGGGTAACTGTGATTCTTTATGCTTGTAATCCACCTCATTTTCTCCCACTGGAGTGGCTGATGGATTTGAACCCAAGACCTTTCCATTAACAATCCAATACTCAACACAGGGTACTACCAAAGCTTCTTTTTGTTAGTAGGAGAAGATGTATTTGGAGAATGTAATCAATATCACTGAGACTGCTGGATTAGTGAATGCTCTCTTGTGTTTTTCTTCAAAATTTGAAAATATCAATCATAATTTTTTAGGTACCAATGAGGGGTACCAACCTCTATATTCTGTTGAATGCTGTTTTAGAAGAGGTCTGAGCATCAGAAAGTTGGGGAGTAGTTGTACTCTGCCACATGTGGAGTTGCCAGAACTTAAAAACGATTTAGTGGCAGCTGTTTTTGTCTGCTCATATGGAAGAATTAAGGGGACCTCTGTTTGCTTTGGTAATCCTGATAAATAACACACCCCTTAAGGAAGAGGAGGATCATTCTCTCTCCTCTCGCTCTTTTTTGTATCTCTCGTTTTCTTTTTTTGAAGCTCTGAATGCACATCCAGGTTAGTAGAAAAGACTTTCCACTGGAGGCCAATTAAACTTTCCCAGATGAAGCAAAATCCCCTGGGATCAATCAGCATGGCTCCATTGATGAGACAGGCAGAGCCTAGCCTCTCTTTCTGCTTGTTAGAGTTTAGTTTCTGCCCTGAGGAATACTAGTTAGTATTTTCTGTCATATAAATGAATGAACCTTCGATAGAGCTTAACTCTTTCATAGATGTTAGAACATACATTACAAACTTTATTGATCTGCCTTTAGTTTATTTTGTAGCACAATTGTTCATTCAGATTCAGAATTCAGATTCAGTTTAATTTGGATTTAACTTATACTTGACAGAATTAGATGAAACCTGAAAAAATACATTCAAAATAGTGTAAAAGAGGTATGTCACATGACCGCTTTAACCAAGAGATTTGTTTTATGGACATTCTATAGATTATTTTGTAAGAAATATTAGTGTTTACCAAAATACTAACATGCTATTTTGTGGTAAAATGAATTTGCTAAATGGCAGGTAACGAATACCCATTTCCATCATATGCCTCAAACTCTGTTCCTTTGTGTCACTCCCAGTCTAGCAACATCTTTTACCTGAGAACGTGTAAGGAATGCAGAAATTCCGGCTCCACTCCATATGAATGAGTCATATGCTCATTTTAACATAGTTTCCCCAATTCATGTGTGTGCATATTGCAGATTGATAAACATTTCTTTGGAGCACCACAATTGGATCTTGCTGTTAATGGTTGTTGAGTGCCTCGAACCAGTTTCCACTCGACTGAATTCAACAGAATTCACCTTCCCCTCACACTGTGCCATTCTCACAAGTGTTTATGTTTGGATCCATTGTTACAGTGACGGTATCAATCCAGCTTGTCTTGGGTAGGCATCTTTTTTCTGCCCCTCTGCTTTCCCAAGCATGGTGTCCTTTTCTAGGGACTGGTCTCTCTGGACAGCATGCCCCCAAAAGGTAAGACAAGCTCTCACCATCCTCGCTTCTAAGGAGCATTCTGGTTGACATTCTTTCGTCCAATATAGCTCTGTTTGTTCTTTTGCTACATTCATCCTTATGAAGCTATTGAAAATACTATGACTTGGGTGAAGTGCACCTTAATCCCCCAGGTGACATACTTACTCTTCAACCTTTTAAAGAGATTTTGGGCAGCAGATTGACCCAATGCAATGTGTCATTTGATCTCTTGACTGCTGCTTTCATGAACATTGATTATAGATCCAGAAAGACAAAATCCTGAGAACTTCGATCTTTCTCCTTTTATCGTGGTTACCTATTCGTCCATTTGTGAGGATTTGGGTTTTCTTTACATCGAGTTAATCAGTCTTAAATGCTGCAATTGTGATCTTCATCAGAAAGTGCTTCAAGTTCTCCTCAGTTTTCGCAATCGAGGTTGTGGCATCTTCATATTCCAGGTTATTAATTAGACTTCCTCCAGATACATCTAATTAGTTTTCAACACAAGAATACCTCATAGGCAAAAATATTTTCTATATAAAATAGTCAAGTAAAATTTGAATCAAGTTATTTCCAAGATTCCTTGGAGCAAAAAGATTGGTCCTATATTTTAATATTATAATTATAATATTTGTTATACTAAAAACACTATAAAGGATATGCTTACCTATCCAATAAAATATTATTTTAAAGCATTCTGTGTTGGTGTTTTCAGTCACCACATGTATTTTCTTCAGTGATAAAGAGGCATATCTCTGGTTGGGTCTGTTTCTATATAGAATGGCCTCATAAGATTGAGAGCATCGATGTACATGGGGATGTAGCTATGTCTAGAAAATAATACTTTAAGAAAGCGACAACCATGTTTCTTTTCACTCTCAAACATGTTTCTCTCTCCCTGCCCTTCGGTTTGGGGAACCCCATCACTTGAGTGAATTTCTGGCTGATCTGATCAATGCCTGTCTCTGGACCCTCATGGAAGTTCTATGAAACCGTGGGACCCATGAAAGGTGGAGATTATTAAAACATTCACAGAGTTCAGATGATGCCTTTTGAATTGGAGTAGAATCCGCAGTATTTTAATGGCTGAATTGGGTGACCTTGAAATCTAGTCTTTCAGTTAGCAATCATATATACTGCTGGCACAACCCTCCCCTAATGCCTTTTCAAGTCTTGCTGTCACGAACACCTCCAGAAGCCTCATCCGGACATCCCTGTGCTAAGAATCCCCTCTCCATGTTTTGGTCTAACCAAAGCAAGAGTGGGCCTATGGGTTGTCATTTTTCCTAATCTAAAATTTAGAAAAAGGATCCATTATTGCCTGATGAAGCCAAAAGTGTGAGCATTAGTCAACCAGCCGTGTTTGCAGACTTCAATAATAATACTTTAATGCTTTCTGTGAATGAATCTAATTTTCAATTTATTGTATTCTCTAACCTTACAAAGAAACAGACCTCTATGTGTTTCAAAAAGGAAAGTGTATTGGAAATTTTGGGGTGATTTCTTGAATTTTCTTTATTGAAAATAATCAGTTTTTATTTCTTTTGAGGATGAGTAAATATTTGGCATGTATAACCTCATAAGATTATAAAGTTATGTCTCTGTAGCAGGAATGCATGGTTCTTTATTTTGAATAAATAAATGTATTCTGCCTTTAACTAAAACTATTTGTGAAGACTCTGTAACAAATTGAGTTTAGTCTTTGGAGTTATGCTTTCAGGAAAGACTATCTCAATCATGACTTTTAAATGTAGATTCTATTTAGAAGCAATACTTTATAATACAACCCCTATTTGTGCTTACCTGTTCTGAGAGAGAATTTATATAAGGTCAATCAAAACAGACAAAATGATGCCTACCCTCTCAACATTTTCTAGTGTTCAGATCAAACAGAACCTTTTTCATAGAAATGCTAATTTTTAAGAGGTGAAGGTTAGAGATGTTTATTTTTTGGTATGTTCATGACAAAGAAAATTCTTAAGGATACCTTTGTCAAGGAGATATTAGTTTGGAGAAATAAAAAGATCTTGCAATTTCACCCAAAGCACTTTATTCTTTTAAGCTAGCAACAAAAGAGTGTTCTCTGTTTGAAGGTCATTTTAACATGGGAGGAAACTGATAGAGTCTAATGAGAGCAGAAATGCTATAAAGCCTCCTCAGTAGAGAAGCACTTTGCTGTCTCTGATAGCAGGAAGGAGTCAGAGGATGGACATACAATTCTCTGTGATTGATTTACATTTTGTCCGGCCCAAAGAACTTAACATATGTTAATATCATATAAAAAGTTTTAGTTCTTATTGGAAGATTAAAATCAAAATACTCAGAGCTCTCTCCTGCTTAGTTGCTCATTATGAATATTCAAACAACTGGTGAATTATAGATTTAATTATTCATAAACTGTCTCTCCTTAATAAATCCTAAACCATTGACTCAGAAATTGTCAAGTAAAAAATACAATTGGCACTGAAAGATGCATAAGACCTTGTTGTTGTTTCTTGGGGTATTTATAATTTCTAGAAATTGTATGTTAATATTTCTTTATTCTTGATCTGGGAAGCAAACATTGCTATTTAAAACTTGACATTTAATCTTTCTGGCCCTGTCCCCAGTGTGACAGAGTATAATTCACAGCCTAGAATCAGTTGCCATTGAGTTAGTTCTGACTCATCGCAGCTCCATATATGTCAGACTAAAAATGTGCTCTGTAGGACTTCCGAAGACTGATTTCCCAGGAGTTAACAGCTGTGCCTTGCTTCTGAAGTGCCTTTGAGGGGACTTCAACCTCCAGCTGGTAGAGTTAGAGTCCAGCACCTTAGCCATTTGCACCCTCCAGGGACTGCGCAACTCAGGCTAGTGCATTGCATAGATAGATAGATATGCTCTGCGGCATATCGGAGGCCTGGCTGTGCAGTGGGTAAGCCCATAGGTACTAACCAAAGGTCAGCTTCCTGATCCTGTAAAGACTTAGGGCCTTGGAAACCCGACCAGGCCGTTTTACACTGCCCTACAGTGTTACTGTGAACTGGAATCTACCCTGGAACAGGCTTTGGGGTGTAATCACATATATGTAAAGGTTATATATGCTTCCTCCACTCTCACAGATGGATGGTAATGTGAAAAATGAATATATTTACATTTCTATGCCTCTGCAAAATTAGTTTGTGTCACTAAACAATGAGAGCCTTAGAGTGATGTTTAACTGGGAATCTTACTATTTTTGATTTCCTAAAGGTATACTTTCAAATCTATTCTTGTGAAAATGTTAGCATCTTGTTCTTGAGGAATATGCCAACAGCTAGCGCCTTCGTCTCAGTACAAGGTGACATGGAATTCCTAGCACCGACCTGATGGCAGGTGTTGTACAGCACCTGGGTTACCTCTCATTTCTTTTTCGCCGAAAGGCAGGACAGAATGTGGTTTATGTGCAACCCTTACAATGCACTGTTTCTACTATTCCCAAACGAATCCAGTCAAAATACTTCCGTGTGAAAATAAAATGATCACCAGATCCGGAGAGATAACTTAACGTCTCACTGCTTAAGATACTGTATTTTATTCAAGCAGTTCTTTATCCTCTTGTCATATTTGGATTGCTTTCTCATCCGCTAGTAAAAGAGCAGCAAAAAGTTTCCTCTACTGTGTGCTGGCTTTCCCTTTTTATGAGGATAGGAGAGTAAACTTCATTTAAAATCAATATAGTTTATAATAGAGACCATGGTTCTACACAGGTGAACTCTAAGTGGTATCCAACCCAAATGCTCCTCAGTCAAGTCCTGTCAGGTTGACAGACCATTTACTTATCCCAATTGACTTCACGGTGCTGTTTCATATTGTAATAATGTTTTTGTGACATTATTATTCCATACTTGTTTTTTCGGTGGCATCTGTGCACTGAAGACAGATTCATTTTCCTAACACATCCGGGGTTCAGGACCCTTTAATGTGAGTAAAACGGGGTGGGAGGAGTGTAAGTCCCTTGCTAAGATGACCTGAATGTTTGTCATCAATGCAGCTGGATCTCATGAGGCATGTCTTCCTAACAGTAACATTTCATTTCAAATAAAAGAAAAGGCTGGAGTAGCAATTCCTTTTCTGTCGATGGCACTCTGTTGCTCACCTGAGCTTGAAATGATCCAGGTGTAAGCAGTAACAATTATTTTAAAAATACAAAGAGAGTGTAGCGGATAAAAGAGAGGACCCTGGAGAGAGATTGGCTTCAAAATTTGGTTCACCTGCTGATGTCCTAATTAGTGCTCTCTACCTCTCTGGGTTCTAAAATCAATTGCAATGGCTACACAGAACTCACAGACACCATTCATGATTAAAGGGTTGATTAAGGAAATTAACAAGTTGTAATGCTAGTGAGAAATGCTACACATTTATTTCAGGTCAGCTGACAAATACCCAAAGGTGCTTACCACTCTGCTGGAAGCCTCACCTGGAGGCGTTTAGTTCCAGCTCGTGGCTCAGCGAGCACCCAGGATTGGGTGCCCAGAAGCGCACGATTTTAGTAAGTCTCAACCCAAGCCCACTTCTGTGGGTCAGTGAGCCCAACTTCCATAATTAAGTGCCCAGAGGCATCCTCCCCTGCTCCCCGGCAAGGCAGCCTTCTTCACAAAAGCACTCTGCTTTCCTTGCTCCACGCATAGCGAAGCCCATCACTGTTTCGTGCTTTTGCTCTTGAATCTGCTGCTGCCATAGGTATCGTAGCCGCCTACTGGGTCCAGGACGTTCACTGCGTAGGGATCTTGGAGCCAAAGGATGCACTCCACCCTTGACTCTTCCTGGTAATGAGATTCCCCTCTCCTGCTTCTCAGAAGGCTTATTTTATACAAAGCAGGATGTCACTGGAGTAATTCTGTTCACCATTACTCACAGGTACATCTTACCACTCCCCTCCCCACGCACCTTCTTACTAGATCCTTGCAAGGGAAGGCATTTGGTGGGAGTTAGAGACTTTAGCTAGACGATTCACATTACATAATGTACTGCCCTTGAACTCCTACTTTACTGCTGTGCAATCTCATGCAAGTTGCTTGATTGCTCAAGTTCCTTTGTTAAACTGGGGATGATACCAATACCAAATTCATAAATGACTGTGACAATTATGAATTAAATAGTGTCTAGCACACATTGCCGCTAACTTGTCACCATTCTTACTATTAGGAAGCCTGGGTGTTTAAAATAGAATGGTGCTTCATGGAGGTTTCAATGGCTGTGATCCTTTGATTCTTTCTTCATTGCTTCCTGGCAGACTGGAACTACCCACCTCCTTTTAATAGTTGAACATTTAATTATTAACTATAATCCACTCAGGAAGTTGCTTTGTTATTTTGTTATTTTAATCATTTTATTGGGGCTCATACAACTCTTATCACAATCCATACATACATCAATTGTATAAAGCACATTTCTACATTCATTACCCTCATCATTCTCAAAACATTTGCTCTCCACGTTACCCCCTGGCATCAGCTCCTTCACTCAGGAAGTCGGGGCACACATTAAGGTGTTGATAAAGCTCACCTCTGCTGTTCTAAACCTGTAAGTCATTTTAAATACGTCACCATTGTGCAAGCACACTTATACTAAGCCTCAAATATAAAATAAGAGACGTAAGAGTTATGGCCATTGGATTCTAGATTTACTTTCTCCTTGTTTGAAGAAATGTTTGGGTACAGGTTTTGGTGGCATAATGAGTTATGCTTCAGGCTGCTAACCGTAAGATTAGCAGTTCAAAATCACCAGCCCAATTTGGTGGGAGAAAAATGAAATGTTCTGCTCCTGTAAAGATTTACAGTCTGAAACCCACAGGTGCAGTTCTGCTCTGTCCCATAGCACCACTAAGAACTGAGGTGACTTCATGGCAGTGAATTTGATTTTGAGAAAGTCCTGTTCCTTGTATAATCAATTAGGAGCAAATTCAGTAATTTTTTTTGGGGGGGGAGAGGAATTTGTCAATTTAGAGTCTACTAAAGACTCAAAAGTCCATTTCAACTTTACTTTTCATCCTTTTTTATTCTTTTAAGCCACTCAAATAACTTTTTCACTTTGAGGGATAAAGAATCTGGAAGAATTTTAAATTTGAGGGGTAAAAGAAATATACTGTTTATCTCTCGATTATCCATCTATCACACATCTCAAGAAGTGAAATCAACAACAATGCCTTCTTTAACCTTCCATGCTTCCTCCCCACCCACCCCTGACCATCCTTCTCTCCTATACCCCTCCCACCCTGGCCTCTTGCAAATCTTTTAGGAAACTGGGAAATATTCAATAATTTCTCCAAGTTTCCATGGTTTGATCTAGAAGAATCAGTATTAAACCCAAGTGATCTCATCATAAAATCAGTGTTTTGTCTCTTCTTACAATGTGAAGAAGTTTTATGTAGCATGTCAATGTTTTCCATTTGGTCAATGAGGAAGCTGAAGCTAAAAGTTTCATTTGGTAATAGCACATGTAGACTGACCCCAGGCTAGAACCAATATCACCACCAGTTACTTCTATGCTCCTCCCCAAAGACCAGTGTCTTTCAACTCTAGCTGCATATTAGAATTACTAGGGATTCCATTTAAAAGGACAATAATTTTCTCAAATTATTTCTTTACAACTCTGAGAGCTAATTCTAAAATTCCAATGTTAACAACTATATTCTGTAATCAAAACAATATTAAGTGCATCATTTACCAAAGAGAGTCACACTGCAAAATTATTTCCAACTCAATTAAACCTAATGTGTTCAACATAAATCCAGGGGTAATGACTCTCCCCCTACTCCTTAGCTTTTTTTTCACTCTGTGTTAACTTAGGCAAACTCTAACCTTTTCATGAACAATCCTCTGAAACCACTCATAGTTGCTGTCCGATGTCTCATCTCTGAAATAGTTTGCCTCGTCAACCTCAACCCTGTGACATTGACTTCCATATTGGTCTTTCTAATAGCTTGTATGTTATTGTGCTAGTCAGCAGGTTTTTAAAGAAATTTCTCATTGCCTGCAAAGTATTATTAAAACTGAGGCTAAGACAAAAAGCATTACTACAAGATCACAGAAATGTATATATTTTTTAAAATGTCAAAATGTGAAACTTGTCACTTGGCATATCTTTTATCAAGTTCTATACACTACTAAAGGAAATTTTTTCCTTTCGTGGGAAAACTTTTCACCCTTAAATTTACATAACATTAAAATGACAATTTTTTTGCATCTTCAAGGGACACTAGTTCTGTTCCTAGTCAATGTTCTTTGAATTTGGGGAACAAAAATAATTCTCAAGGAGGAGGGACAAGCCTATAAGTTGAATGGGGTAAGGTTTCCCAATGACATTCCCAAAGGAAAACTCTTGCTATCCTGGAAGAATGACCAAGTACTATGTTGCGATAGAAAAACAAATTAAAAAAATTCAACATAACTTCTCATTTTTCACCAACACTCTAGTTATTATTTCAAAACTTCTGCCTATTAAGGCCCGTGATCATACTCTAAAAGAGAAACCCTATTAAAACTTCCCCTTTGTTCTTCCTTAAAGCCACCAACATAATTTTCTGAGTTGAAATCGGCCTTGACTATAATGGTTTGACTACAGGTGTTTTTAAACGATATTTAACAAAATCAGTATAAGTACATTATGGAAAAATTTTGTCCACAGACATCTGCTTATCTTAGAGAAATATTTAAATATGTTTTGCTTGGAATAAACTTCTGATGGAATTAATCAGAACACTAGGAACAGCATTTTTTTCACTTACTTTTATTTAGGGGTATAAATTCCTCGGTAATGTAGTCGTAAGTAGACCTCCAAACATGTCTGTGAAGCTGCGCTGCATTGTACAGTCTTCAAGAGAGTGGGGACTCGTGGGGTTTTCAGAATTCCCCGTAGCTTCAGCCTTCATCTTTTCACTTAGGATGCTCACTCTTCCTAGCTTGTTCTGCCTTGTGTCTCCACATGTATGAACTCCTTTACATCATGATGCAACTAATGTGGTTACCTGCTTTTCTCACATTCAAGAGTTATCTATGCATATATCATTCCTACACCATTTCTTTGAAATATTTAATCATTCACTTTTTTTCTCAATGCCTATACCCAAATTTATTGTTTTCTATTTGTGTTTCTTTTTTCCTCTGGACTCCATTGTGACTTAATAACTATAACTCTGATGGAATTTATTACTTGTACCTAATATCAGACAAAAGGGAAAGGCATACCTTGAATTCATCCTTATATTCTACATATCCCATCATGAAGTTTAGGAAATACTTCTGTGAAAATTTTAGTTGGCTTTATCCAGTCAAAGTAGGTGCCTTGTACCTACTTATTTTCCACGTTGACTGGAGGGGCCCCCCTTTGTCACATTGTAGCACGCCACTGTCATCTGAGATACTTCGTGAGTCTGATTCTCTGGTGAATCACGATTTAACTAGTCAGAGTAAATATTCACATTTTTCTTGGGATTTGAATTTGTGAGTAGATTCCATTAGCATCTAGCACACATGCTCCAACTGAAAAGGAAAACGAGTAATGATAACCAAAATGTCGGTGATTCAGCCCACCGACCATTCCACAGGAGAAAGATTTGGCAGTCTGCTTCTGCAAATATCACAGCTTCGGAATACCTATACGATAGGTATTCTATGAGGTTTTTATGAATTATAATTTTCTACGAGGTTTTTATGAATTATACTTGGCTAAAGGGCAACATGTTTAAGAGCATATCTCAGACGTCTTTGTCAAAATTGGCTCAAAGGTAGATTGGTGACTAAACAGACCTGTTATGTAATCCTACAAATCTGCTAGTATGTTTTGAGTTGTCTTTGGTAAGTTGAAACTTACTTAAATAGCTAATTCAGTGCATCTAATCAATGATTTTTAAATGAAGTATTTATCAGAATGCTTGGAAATCTGATTGTGGTAGCAAATGTACAGATATGTTCGATTTGATTGAGCTATGGAGTGATTGAATATATATATGTTAATTCCAATAAAAATGATATAGTGTTGTTCTTTTTAAAGAAGTGGGAGGTTTATGTAGTATCCCAAGCCAATTTCCATGGTCTAATTTAGTTAAATTTTCATTTTTGCTTTTTATTTGTTTTTATGGGCTGTACTACACTAAAGTTTATCTGGCATAAGGCTACAGAGTATACACAAGATAGAAAGGCATGTATGTCATTAGGTCCCCCTATTAAGCCCATGTAGTAGGAGCCTGTGCTCATCAACCGGTTGAGTTTGCAATGCAGAAAACCATAACATTTTCTTCAATTCAATTAATTGTGAGTCAATAGAGATTTAGAGAAAAGAAAAAGATAAAAAGGAAAAAGAGAAACTTCCATGTTCAGATAATGCTCCTTATCTTCCAGTCAACTTGAAGTTATTTCTGGTGCTTGTAAAAGCTGGAGAAAAATCAATGAGACTTAAGGTCAGAGGAAAGGACCAATCAACCTATTACAGGTTTATCAGGTTTGGGCACAAAGTGGCGATTGCCTACCCTGAGTCCCTCACCTGTCTGGGAAAAAACAACAAGCTATTGTTAGGTGCTTTCAGACCTGATCTGCAAAGAATTCTGTTAACAAAATGATCCCTTGCTGAGGGGCTCAAGGGCACAGTGTTGCCAGGCATCGCTCAGAGTGAAAACCTACTAGGATAAAGAGGGACTTTACCTTTATGGGACTTTGAAGGTATCCATAGATCCAACAAGGAGGCAGCAAATTCTAGTTAAATTTTTCACATAGAAGAAGAAAAATGAATTTTAAAAAGTAGAGGAAGAAATTGGTAAAGGGGAAGATGAAGAAATCCACATGGTCTCAAACAGCATATTTTCTGACTTTAGTACAAATGATGTTATGGATTAAATTGGGACCCTAAAATCGTGTGTTATAAACAGGGCTTCAAACAAATCTTGCTGTAAGCATTTGTACAATACTTATATATCACAGTAACCCCCTCACTAGATATTCTGGATCTCCATTAGCCTCAGGGTTTGCAAACTTGTACCTGCTGTCTATAAACCCAATATGCTTTTCCAGTATTTTCCCTAAGAACCTTTTGGACATCCTGGCCAGAATAGGACAGCTAAGAGACAGAATGGAGCAGCAGTAGCCCAGCATCTCCCATTAGGCACTGACCCATGGGGCCATGGGAGCCACAACAGCTGTCTGTGACCATTGCAAGCCACACTGTGACTCAAGAGCTTCAACTGAGCTGAGGCAGCTATGGGAGACAAGTAATGGCTTCCAGGTGCTACACCCTCAAAGCCAGCCCACCTCTGGGTACCTATTCAAACAAGTCCTTCCTTCCTTCCTGGCCCACGGATGTATACAGACGGATATTGCCTGCTTGGATGTTATGCGGTACTAACAATATATACACAGGTCTCATTGACTCTTCTTCACACCCAAACACTTTGAAGGCCCCGTTCCAGTGACCCTCAGACCCAGTTGCAGAGGGATCCCAGGGTTGTTTTAATGCCGAAAGTCCACTGTGGCTAATGCTGTGGTCTTGGCAGCCCCACTTCATTCTTCATCCTAATCTAACCAGTTGCCAGTGCTATTTTCCACAGAATCAATTCTGATTGCTGGTGACCCCAGCGTTTCAGAACAGAGCTGCACGCCATGGGGTTTGAAAAGGCTGATTCTCAAGGAATCGATGACCACTTCCTGCTGAGCAACCCTGGGTGAACTGGAGTCGAACTATTCAGTTACCAGTAAAAAGTTTTAACCATTTGCAGCTATCAGTTTTTAATTTGAAAGGCCTATGTGTTCCTCAAAATAGAACGACCTTCCATTTTCAACACAAGTTAAAAATCAAGACAAATGGTTTGTGAGTGTTTATAGGAGGAAGCCCTGGTAGCCTAACGGATCATGTGTGGGGCTGGTAACTTCAAAGTCAGCAGTTAGACTCTTAACATTCACCCTATGGGAGAAAAATGGGGCTTTGTGCCCTAGGAAAGAATTACAGCCCCAGAAAGGCAGAAGGCAGTTCCACTCTGTTCCGTAAGTTGTTATGGGTTACAACTGGTAGTCACTAATGATTTATGATGTTCACTGCAAAATTTGAATCTGATTTTTTAAAATATTTCAAAAGAAAACAATGAGGAAAATGAACAAAGTGGTTTCTCTTAACAATCGTTATACTATTCATGCTTTCTGGTGTTGTTAGGTACCTTGAATGGGTTTGACTCATAGCAGGCCTAAGTACAACGTTCTCTAGCATGGGACTATAAAACCCCAAATAAATAAGCTCTGTGGCATTTTTAACAATCATTTAAAAAATAAATTAAAAAACCCGAAAATTAAAAAAATCATTTTATTGGGGGCTCATAAACTCTTATCACAATCCATATATGCATCAGTTGTGTAAAGCACATCTGTACACTCGTTACCCTCATTATTCTCAAAACATTTGCTCTCCACTTAAGCCCCTGGCATCAGTTCCTCACTTTCCCCCCTCCCTCCCTCTTCTTCCCTCCCTAATGAACACTTGATAATTTATAAATTATTATTTTTTCATATCTTACACTGTCCAACATCTCCTTTCCTCTGTGACATTTTAAAGAAGTAGATATTACAAAAACCCTGCTAAATTGAAATACTTTATAGTAATCTTATAAAAGAATATTTAAAGATGTATTACTATGATTTTCAGGATTGCTTATCTTGCTTTTATTTATCTCTTGTTGTGGATCAGTCTTCATGTATGGATCAACAATTTCAGTCCTACAACCCTCCTATGTAATTGTGATCCACTTAACAAATAGGCTAGCTTAGGCTTCAGGAAGTTAACTAGTTTTTTCAGGTTTATCTGATAAGTAGGAGGAGCCAGCTTTGAGCCCATGTCCTAAACCCACCTCCTTAGATACAGCATTATTACAGACTCCGTTCAACTAAAGTAGTGGATAGGCATTTTCTGTACTGCACAGAACTTGTGAAGAAGAAACAGTAGGGTGTTACAGTGGGGCTTACTAATTAATGACAGAGAGGAATCACCATCATGTATTTTAATCTATTATCATATTTGCAATTTTCAAACTGCAAAATGAAAACCAGAGGCAACTGCAGCAACCAGCTGTTGCCCTTGTTTCTTCACCCGTGAGCCTGCCCCTGCCCAGGAATAAGAGAGCAAATTATGGACTAAAATGTTGTCTCTCTAGCCCATTCATTTGTTGGCCTTTGAAAAGAGCACCAACAGTATATCACTTAGAATGAAGTGCAACAATGATTTCTGTAATGGGAATATGAATCAATCCAAACCAAATCGCAAATACATTTCACCAAGATCACTGACAAGTTAGCATCATATAGATCATCAGTTGTAATGCTTTTTGACAAAAAATAAAGAAAGAAAAGAAAACCCGGTGTGAGTTGATTGACTGGAGGTCCAAGGCCTTGTTTTGTCCACATGTAACCTACTGGGATTCTAGAACATTTTCTGCTTTTCTATTTAGTTAGCTTCATTGTAATCACAGTTCAGTGATTAAAACAATTCTTAATTACTCTGTAAATAATGAAATGTTTTTTATTTTAGCTTCCCCCCTTAAAGCAGGAATATAATTGTTTTTGTCAATTTTTAATTCACTCATGTATGCCAAAAAATATGAATAGTAGCTACCTGGCCACCTGACCAGGATGATTTTTGCCCATCTTGCTGCTAACTCCAAATAATGGTTATCCAATAGAGTACAAAAATTGTCAGGCAATATCACTAATACTATATGCAAATAAAATTTTACTACTAATAATTCAAAACAGGTTGCAGCAGTATATAGACAGGGACCTGCCACACATCCTAGTTGGATTTAGCTAAAGACTTGGAAGAGGGCTATCGTTGTTGACATCCAATGCATATTGACTAAAAATGTAGGATTCCGGAAATCTATTTACCTGTGTTTTGTTGACTATACCAAGGCAAATGACTGTGAGGATTATAACAAACTATGAATAATATTGGGAAGAATGGGTATTTCAGAACCTTTAATCTCAATGCTCATGTAAGCCTATACTCAGAACAATAGGCAGATTTTTGTATAGAATAAAGGGATTCTTCATGTTCAAAGCTAAGAATACGTGTGCGTGCCCGGGAGTCTCATTAACCACATGAATGAATTCCGTATGCTGGGCAAATAATCAGAGCAGCTGGACTGTGTGAAAGGAACGCATAGGAAGGAGTGGGGGATGACTGTGATATCTTGTTTATTTTCTCAATTTGGTGGTTGGTGGGGGAGGGGGCAGGAGCATCCCATGATATAATCGAACATGATGTGGTCAACTCCATGATGCGATCCTCTGTGAAGCTGTCAAGCAGGTAGTCTGTTGACAGTATTGATACAATTGAGGGAGGTTTTTGCAGGAGGTATTTTACTCTGCATAGACTGACAGTGTGTGAAAGCTAGCTCAGTTCTATTGCTGCATCTGAATCCTGCATCTGGTTTGAGGGCCCTCCTGATGCATCAGTTGTCAATCCCAGAAGCCATTAGCAGACTGTCTACCTTGGATTAATTAAACCTAACTCATATTTATTCAGTTTTGCACTCCTAGTCTATGATCTTCCCACTTAATCTCACTGCTTCCTGCTCATCAGCTCCTGCAGCTAACAACGTCAGGAGAAGCCTTCAGCTTACATCTAACACACAGACTTGAACAGGATTTTACTTACCCACTACTACCAAAGTATGAGACATTTCTTGACATAAAATCTTTTTCTACTTGCATACACATGCAAGAGTCATTAGTTTTACTTATCTAGAGACCCCACCTAACAACTTATTAATAACCACTGAACTGCAGTTTACACCACTTTGTTTTCAGAAAGTGAAAGCTTGCTGAGCTTACTGAAGAAGATCAAAGACTACAGTATGGAGTACACCTCAATGTACCGAATACAAAAACCCTCTTATCTAAGCCCGTGAACAGCTGAAAAATAAACAGAGAAAATACTGCAGTTACAGAGAATTTCATTTTACTTTTATCTACAATTAATACCCATGGCAGGCTAAGTCTAGAAATCATATGAAAATTACATTTGGACCATTCTGCTGCTTTGTGTTCAAAGCAAAGATGTCAGTGCAGATTAAAGTATGCCTGGAATGGTGTTTTCATTCACTTCATATGCATGGGAAAACGGAACATGAATAAAGAAAATCAAAGAAAAACTGATGCATATAAGTCATTGCATTGATAAAGAATATGGAATATACCATAGCATGCCAGAAAAATAAACATTTTTGTCTTGGTTTAATTAAAATCAGAATGTTTTTAAGAAGCAAAGATGGTGGGAATTCAGACGTGTTTTCAGGCAGGGCCAGTCCCTGGAGAAGGACATTGTGCTCGGTGAATTAGAGAGTCATCATAAGAGAGGAAAGCCCTCCAGGAGAAAAAGAGGAAGACATCTCCCACTCCTCCAATGAGACCGAGACAGTGGCTACAACAATGGTTTCCAGCATAGCACCAATTGTAAGGCTCCGGCAAGGCGGGCCAGTGTCTCCCTGTGCTAGGCACAGGGCTTCTCCGAGTTGGAGCCAATTTGAATCACCTAATGACAACACCATTCAAACCATTTTACATGTCTTAACTCTAATATATGAATCACTGTAAGTAATCGGATAGTAAATGTACTTTTGATACTACATCAATGGCAAATATTTCTACAACTGTGCTGTACAAAATGGTACCCATTAGCTGTATAGGGCAAATTAAATTATTTAGAATTAAATAAAACGTTTAAATTCAGAAAATTACACCGCACAAAAAGTGACTCCTTCTTGTTTGGTGTCCATGTCTCCTCTGCCATCTGAGGATGAAATGATGTGGTCTGTGTCTGCCTTGCTTTGTGATAACACATTGGAATTCAAAGGGTGTATTCTATGTTATTTTCTCAGAAATAAACATATTCTCTGGCGTAAGTGCCATAATGTGTTTCTTAAATTCTAATAAGTCATGTAAAAAGGTAAAGCTATGTTTTTACACTTCTCTAGTTCAAGTGAACCCTGATATAACCGCAACTCCTCTGACCTCATAATTGAATTTCACCCCTTTTCACCCTAGTTTGGAGTCGCCAATCTTTGTTCTTTATCAACATGTAATCTAAAGAATAAATTAAGGTTTTCAATAATTCAACACCTTTCCCGAGACTAAATATAAAGACATAAATTTTAACTACTTACCATAAGCTCATTCAGAGTTCTGCTGAATAATTTTACTTGTATATAGTAATATATTTTCCTTATTTCATAAGAATGTCTGGTGGGGAGTGTCCATGAATAAATAGAACAAGACTCCTTTACAGATGTAATGATTGTTTTCATCATTTAAACATGACCAGGGAACAGCAAGTCCCACTTTTAAACTTGGAATTGGTTTCACCTTCTGTCATTAGGGCTGATGTGTACTCCTTCCAAAAAGCGCAAGCTAAAATGTAGAAGGAATCCTGTATCTTCCCCTCCTTATACACTGGGAGAGAAATTACATGCCAGAGTAACGTTTTACACTGCTGTTCTGTGAGGTGAGGTTAGCTCTACATGGGTTAGAATCTTATGTCCCAGTAATACAGTTAAACATTTTTTTATGTTGGTATTTAAATTGAATCCAAATCTTTGTTCTCTGACATTTAGCATCAATCGCTCTGTTCCAGTAAAGGTTGCTGCTTTTTAATTTTTTTTATTTTTCCCTCCCAAGGACTTTTCTAACCTGTCTTTAAAGTTAGCACCCCAATCGGTTTCTACCAACATGAAAAAAGTAGTGACATATTGGCTTTTACAGGAGATGAATGAAAAAGTGACAGAACATGAATAAATGAAATTTTAACACTGAATTTTTCATATGAATTCAGGTGTCAACTAAACAATGGAAATATTTCCCTCTTTAGATAGTCAGTGCAGATGCTTTCTCTGTGTAATACACATTTGAGTTACAACTGTTTCTTGGGCTGTAATTCTAGTGAAATTGTGGATCTTCTTCTTTTTTAAAATGTAGACATTTACTCTCAACTTAGACGTCCTTAAAATAACTTTTTGGAATAGTCTTTAAATCATTCCTTTCTTTCTAACTTTTGATGTGTAGTTATGAAAGTATTAGGGTCTAAGAAATCCCTAATAGATTACAAAATTAAGATTATTTTAGTTACTTAGTTTAAAATTTCTTGGATTTTTCCTTTGCATATTTTTTGCTGTTCCGACATCTATTTTACCTCTAGTTTTCTTCAGTCAATATAACTTGAGAATATTAAATGTTCTTACTGCTGTTGTCAAATCCCATTGCATGTTTTGCTCATCAGAAACCCTTGACAGTTTCAAACTTTCTCTGGGCCTTCCTTCCACAATCCAGGAGACCCACACTAATTAGTGAACTAATTATACTAATGGGGAGAACTTTCACCTTATAAAATTGAATTTTACATCAATTTTGGTGCTAAAAGTTATATATGGCATATCTCAGACTGTATCAAAACAATTTTATGAAGAAATTCCTTACCTCATTTGCCATTTATTCCCATTTTGGAGGTAAGGACACTGAGAAAATGAAAGGGTATTTAAGCAATATGTCAAAGTCATTTAACTTAAATGAAACAAAACTTTATTCATGTTCAATAATGTCAAATACTAAAAGGTATAATCCTAACAGGGTTATTCCACTCTCCATACTCAATTATCCAATTGGGATTTATTTTGAACCTTAAAAATTACTGTAATTTGAAATACTTAAATCTTACCAATAATGGCATGAAATCAATTATATCTTTTTAAAGTTTGTGGTGAAGTACAGCATAAATGTTAGCTAATATAAAACATTTTCATTTCATCCTTTAAGTATATTTAGTTATAAATTCTGATATCTATGAAAACATTGTCAGCTAAACATTATGTTCAAGTATATATTTATACTTATTTTTTAGTTTTATAGTTATAGAATAGCAATTAATATCTGAAAAGTAAGGGGCAGGAGTGTGAGAAGTTGTATTTCCACTGTCCAAGATAGATGATTCTTTTATGATAGGTTCTTTATGAATGTTGGAAGCATTCATGATTATTTGTAACAGTGCATTCTCAGATAACACAAACTGATAAAGTCTTTATTTATTAACATACTAAAACTTTGAAAATTACTACATGGATACTCTTGTTTTAAAAGCCCACAGTAATGCTAGGGGAAGTAGAAAACAGCAGTTAAGAAATATATAAATGTTTTGATAACAATGTAATAAGTCAAGAGTTAACTGAGTTAGCAAGGATGAGTAAAGGACAATGAAGAGCTAACAGGATACTGAAGGAAAAGTTGGAGCTAAAATCAGGGAACACTTGCTTTCAGGCATTACACAAAGGTTGTTGCTGTCAGGTGCCATCATGTCTGTGGTGCCTCGCAGTGCCACAGAGGAAACACCGCCCAGTCCTGCACCATCCTCACCATTGTTGGTATGTTTGGCTTTATTGTCACAGCCACTTTTAATAAGTTAAATTAGTGTTAGTTAAGAAATTAATTAATAAAGTGTTCATTAAATAAGCCAGTTAAATAAGTGTTCATTAAGAAAAAGAATAGAATGAGGGTCCTTTTTTTGTTTACTATCTCTCTTCTTTCCCAAGTGCAATGTCCTTCTCCAGAAACTGGTCTCCCCTGATAATACGCCCAAAGTACTTGAAATGTAGACTTGCCATCTGGTTTCCAAGGAGCATTCCAGCTGCATTTGCTCCAAGACCGGTTTGTTCTTTTGCTAGTTCAGGCTACTTTCAATAGGTTTAGCCAACACTACAACTCAATTGTATCAATTCCTTCTTCTATTTCCCCCTTTCAGGGGGCTAAAATAGGTAATCTGTCACTGTCTTATCATCTAGGCAGTTACCACCCATCTTTCCCCCACACAGTATGATACTGGAAGCATACATTTTAGAAATATTAAAAGATAATACTCATTCAAAGACATTATGTAAAATACAAGTTCCAGGCAAAGTATGTACGGGATTAAATTAGGGGAAAGGTATAGTAAGGAAGATATGTAATGCCAGATTTAGGTTTCTCTAATATGCAATCAAGAGGATCACAAAGTCACTCTCCATTAACTTTTCTCTTATCCTAAGCATTGTTGTTATTGTTAGGAACCATTAAGTTAGTTTTGATGCCTAGCAACACTGTACAACCAAACAAAATACCACTCAGTCAGTGCTCAGTCCTGTACCATTCTCAAAAGAGTTATTTTGCTGGGTAGCATTGTTGCAGTAATTGCATCAGTTCATCTCCTTGACTGCCTTGTTCTTTTTCCTGACCAAAAATAATGTTAATATTAAGGGACTGGTCTTTTCTTATAACATGTAAAAAGTACGTGAACCAAACGTTATCATTATTATTTAAAGGAACATTCTAGCTGTACATTTTCCAAGACAGTCCAAGGTACTTTCAGTATTCTTCACCAACATTATAATTAAACTGTATCAATTCTTCTGTCTTCTTCCTTATTCATGATCCAACTTCCACGATCCAACTTCCACATATATATGAGGCATTTGAAAATATTATGGTCTGGGTCTTGCACACCTTAATTATAAATGACATCCTTACTCTACAATGCTTTAAAGTGGTCTTGTGCATCAGATTTACTCAATGCAGTGCATCATTGATTGGCGACTGACCGTGAATCCAAGCAAAAAGAAGTTTTAGACAATGCCAAGCTTTTCTATGATTATCATGGTCTTTTCTCTTGATCCAGTTGTGAGGACTTTAGTTTTCTTTATATTGAGTTATAGACCACATGGAAGGATACAGTCTTTGATTTTCATTAGCTAGTGCTTCAAGTTCTCCACACTTTTGAAAATAAGATTGTGTCACCTGCATTTGTAGGCTATTAATAACCTTTTCTCCAATCCTGATGCCACATTCTTCTTCATAAATTATAGCTTCTCAGATTATTTGCTCAGCATACAAATTGAATAAGTTTAATGAAAGGATACAAATTCAACACACACTGTATTTTAAAAATTTAAACAATGCAGGAATCTCTCATCTATTTAAATGACTGTCTTGTGTCATTCTATAGTTTCCACATGAGTACTGCAAAGTATTCTGGAATTCCCATCTCTTAAAGGGTTATTCATTCATTTTCATGATCCACAAAATCAAATTCCTTTGTGTAGCCAATGAAACAATAAACATATCTCTGATATTTTCTGCTTTTAGCCAAGATCCATCAGAATTTAGCAATAATATTCCTCATGTTACAGTTTCTTTTGAATATGGCTTGGATTTCTGGTTCTGTAGGTGTACTGTTGCAACCATTGTTGAAATATCATCAATAACATTTTATTTGCAAGCGATATTAATATAATGACTTCATAATTTCTATATTGGGTTGAGTCACCTTTCTTTAAAATGGGCTCCAGTTGATTCACATGTAAATGTTCTCTAAATTTCTGACTATAGAAAGCATTAAGAGGTTGAAAATCAGACTTTATCTGTAAGAACTGAATTCAGCAATTTTCTTATAATGTCCTTATGAGCTAAGTGACAATAAAATAATTAAACAATGAAGTTTTCCAAGTGGTAAATTTTATCTATGCACCCCAGTCTTCCAATTTACTATGTAGTGCTTGTTCTTAAATATGAATAGACGCACAAGAGCCACAAGGTAATTGGTGAAAGTCTTGATGTAAAAAAATATAGATTAAACAAACTATGCAAAAAAGAAGGTAGGAAACACACACACACACAATGTGAAACTGAAATTTTCCAAAGTTTAAATTAACACCATCAATAAATATGGGAAGATTTTGTGCTAGGATATGAGTCAGAGTGAGAAAGAGAGAGAGTGAAAAATATTGAATCAAATAACAAAATAAAGCTTAGATAATTTAAAATTCAAATAATCAGGGGCACCAGGGAAGAATATAGCCAGATAGCATCTCCTACCTAGTACTCTCCCTACCCCAGCCACAAACCAACAGGTAAAGGCTTGCATTCTAGGATATTAGATGCAAAACCTGAAGTCTTAGTACTCAGGAATACTTGGTATGGCTCCCTCATCTCCTTTTATTCACTGGAGAACCTAGAGCTCTGCACAGCAGGGAGTCTCCGCTCCCCCACCCTTTCCCCAAGCTCAGGGAACTGCTAGTGTGAGGAACATTCCAACTGTCCCTCAATTAGAACCTCCCTCTCACCTAGTGCCCCCTCCCCCATTTCTCCGACCCCTGTGTGCAGACCAGAACTTATGGTGGGTGCTCAGAATCCTCATGTCTTCACTCAGTCACCTGCTCTAACTTGCCCCTCCTTGCAAGAGTTTAGCTCAGATGCCACCTCCTCACAAACTCAACCAATCGCACCAAGAATTTAACAGATAGGAACCAGCATCCTGGGAAATCAGACATGTGACCTAAACTCTGGATGCTTAAATAGTATTTTTGATTTTTTGGTAAGAAACCAAAAAACTCTCACCCCGCCTACCCCCAAACCCCCCGCTCCCCATCTAAGAACTAACCAGATGGTTTCAGAGTTAATCCCTTCCCCCAGCTTGCAAATTTCAGTTCTGGGACCTCTTTCCTCATGAAATCACTGACTGTAGCCCCCACTTCACCCTGGGCCCCCATTCCTACCACCCATTTCCACTCGGGGAGCCCTCTGTGGAGGGTGGATAGTATGGCTCTGTGCAGAGTATTTTCAGCCAGGCTCTCCCTCGCCTAGAGCAGGGAAGTAGATTGCCACCAAACCAAAGACCCTTGGTTATAACATGAAGGTAAACAAGCCGCCATCTAGCCAAGAAACAACAAAGCCCACATGGAAGAAGCACAGCAGCCTGTGTGATCACAAGGTGTCGAAGGGATCAGGTATCAAGCACCAAAGAACAAAAAAATCTTATCATGGTGAATGAGAGGGAGTGTGACATGGGGACCCAAGGCCCATCTGTAGGCAACTGAACATCCCTTTCAAGAGGGGTAGCAGGGAGGAGACGAGTCACTCAGGGTGCAGTGTAGCATCCATAAAACACCCAACTTCCCTCTAGTTCTTAAATGCTTCCCTCCGCCCCACACACACTATCATGGTCCCAATTCTGCCTTACAAACCTGGCTAGACCAGAGGATGTACACTGGTACAGATAGGAACTGGAAACACAGGGAATCCAGGACAGATGAATCCCTCAGGACCAGTGGTGAGAGTGGCAAAACAGGGAGAGTGGAGGGCAGGTGGAGTACAACAGGGAAATCTATTACAAAGATCTACATATAACCCCCTCCCTGGGGGATGAACAACAGTAAAGTGGGTGAAGGGAGACATCTGGCAGTGAGAGATATGATGAGATAATAATAATTTATAAATTATCAAGGGTTCATGAGGGAAGGGGGAGCGGGGAGAGAAGGGGGAAATGAGGAGCTGATGCCAGGGGTTTAGGTGGAGAGCAAATGTTTTGTGAATAATGAGGGCAATGAATGTATAAATGTGCTTGGCACAATGGATGTATATATGGATTGCGATGAGTTATACAAGCCCCCAATAAAATGATTTACATAAGTAAATAAACATGATAACATCAATTTCCTGCACTCTCCCTATATTATATAGTGGGTTGATAATGTGATTCTAGTAAAGTAATAGATATACCATCCACCTACCTCACCCACCACTACCTCAAGAGCTGCTCCTCCTCTCTCAGTGAGATACACTGTCATATAAATTAACAAGTACTTGCAGACCTTTTAAAAATCCCCCTTTCCAATTTATCAAAAATCACTATATTTAACCAGAAGACTACTTATTTTTAATACCATCACTTAAACCCTACCTTTGAGACCCTATCTCCTATTCATGCTACCCAACTTACTTTACCACTGCTTCATCACCTCCGCACAGTGCGATTTCCAGTCCCTCCTCTAACCCAAAAGCCACCTGTGCACACAACCCAGAACCCTGCATGCCATCCACTATGCCAGAACCCTGCATGCCATCCACTATGCCAGAACCCTGCATGCCATCCACTATGCCAGAACCCTGCAGCCAACGGAAGTAACCACAAAAAATCAAGATAACAAAAGTCAGGACTGAAGACTACCTAAACCCAATGGAACACACAGAAAAAGAAGCCCTTGAACTCCCAGGAAGTGAATACAGGAGAATGGTGTATGAGGACTGAGGACTATACAATAGATCTGGAGATCAACTTAAAAACAAGGGAAGAATTCTGAGAAACCTGTAACTGACATTCTCATTGAATATTGTTCTAAGTTTTCCCTGACAACCAACTCCATTGTTTGTGGAAATAACATCCATCCATGAAAGGATTTATTCTGTACAATGTGAATAATTCAGGTAATCAAATATATACTTAGCTTACTTATAGTTATATTTATATGTAAGCATATAAGTATATATAACTATATACTTATAGCTAGCCCAATAACAGCATTAGGGAAATAAGACTCTCTACCATAAATTAACAAGGAGAATTAAAAATAAGAGGGCATAGATTCAGGAATGTTTTGGATTCACACTGATATGTGTGCTAATGGCAGTGTGGTGAAGATATCAGATGTTGTCCAGCTATCAAATAAAATAGAGTCTGGGGTCTTAAAAGCTTTTTGCCAAGCAAGTAGCCATCTAACTGAGTTGTCAACTAATTCCACATGGACAAAGCATTCCAACACCAGTGATCAAAGGGTTTTATATCATATAATTCAAAGCTGAAGAAGGAAATAGTGTCAGAGCCCAAAATGTGAAATTCTGGTTTGCAGAAGACTATTGTGATAGGGAGAGTTATTGTGCCAACCAGGCCAATGAACAAATGTGGGATTAACAGGGTTGCAGTTTAATCAAAGGGCAAAGATATAAATGGCTCAGTGAGCATAACCTTTCTGTCTCTTGCTCTCTGATGATTGGACCAGTGTGCGGCTGCCTTAGCTAGTTCTCTGCCTCAATTTGCAATCTACATTACCTGTGGGGCTCCCAACCCTTGGACTGTGTCACTACAGTTTGAGGTGCCTTCAAGACCTGATTCACCACACTGCTGGTGTACACACCACTTGAACTGGGGACTGTCGGACCCTGTTATCTGACTGACTGTTGGTGACCCCCCTCTGCCATTTGCTGCCTGTGGCCGGATTGCCTGTATTTCTCTACAGAACACTCAACTGTGTGCTTCCTTGACTTGCACGCGGTAGCCCTCATGAGTTGAAGGACTGACAGTATAGTAACTTTCACATGGAAGTGAGTTGAACTGTGCCCTCTATACTGATCTGCGGATGAATTATCTGTTTATTTCTTTGTGTTGTATATATCTATCCATATCTATACATAGTCATAAGGGTCCTGGTTTTGTTTCTCCAGAGAACCCTATCTAACACAACTATGCATGATAATGATAGCCCAAGATACATTGCTGAAATCCATATAAGAAATAAGCCTCTAGTTATTTCCCTCTTTACATAATAGAGGAATGGGAAGAAACTGGTTACAAAAGAGTATATTGGAGAGATGACTATAGTACATCAAAATTATAAACCTAACTTGAACAGTTAACACCTCATCAATTGGTCCCTCCCATATATGTTGGGCCTGATATGGTTTCCAACATTTTATGCCCATTTTTGCTTCCTATTTTTTCATATTAGGGTTTATCTCTGATGTGTTTTGTCATTGGGGATAGCCCTCTTGAATTATTGTTATATGTTTTCTCTGTTTGTTTTTATATGAAATCTGGGACTGATGAACCAATCGAGACAGCAATTACAGTAAGGGTTCATGTGGGGCCCAGTGGAGGAGGGTTGTGGTAAAAGGGAGATGATATCAAGGAGTTCAAGAAGAAACAGAATATTTTGAAAATGATTGTGGTAGCAATTGTACAAGACTGCCTAATATGATTGAACTATAGAATTATATAGTGTCTGGATTACCTTCCAGTAAGGATGTTAAAAATAAGTAAAACATAGAAGCAAAAGAAGAAATTGAGATGCTAAAATCCCCACACCCTAAAGAAATAAAAAAAAAACTAAGCATTGAGATAATAGAACATTTTTCAGTGCTACTAGAACTGAGCAATAGAAAGGAAGAAATTGAAAATTGAATCCATGAAATTGATGACAACCATACAGACTGCAGCAAATGAAAGAAACTATCAGAGAAGCAAAAGAATCTGAAGAAAGCGGAGGATGATGTGAAACACCATGAAGAAAGATAGTACACATCTTAGATGGATATTGCAGCAGGAAGAAACAAACAAGTGCACAGATAATATAGTAAGGGAATTCATGGAAGGAAATTTCACCAGTATAACAAAGGAAGAGTCACTAGTCATCCAGGAAGCAGAGAGAACACCAATTAGATTAGGAAACGCCCTCCCAAAGATATACATGAGTCAAATCACTTCTATATATTTCTACATATTCCTAACTTCAAGGAAATAGAGAGAGAGAGAGAGAGAGAGAGAGAGAGAGAGAGAGAGAGAGAGAGAGAGAGAGAGAGAGAGAAGTCACCTACAAGTGTAACATATAAGAAAAACCTCAGACTTCTCAAAGAAACATTCAGGAAAGAAGGATATGGAGCAACATATATCAAACTCTGAAAGAAAAGATAATTGCCTACCAAGAATCTGATATCTAGCAAAGCTGTTCATCAAAATATGAAGGAGAAAAAAGTATTGTCAAACAAGGAAATATTTAGAGAAATCATAAAAACAAAACCAGCATCACAAAAACAGATCAAGAATCAAAGGATGGTAAAAAATTGACCCCAACAATGACAGCTAAATAAAAAGAGGAGGGGCAATGCTATTCTCTGACGAAATGCTCTTCAAAGTAGTCAACATAATGACAGACAAGAGTAAACATCCCTAATGATCAGTGATCAACGGACCAAGAACATGTAGCCTCGATGAAAATATAGTCACTCAATTTAAAATACCTTGAAATACATCAACCAAATCTTCAAAGAAATGAAAAGACATTTAGTAAAGTAATTTGATATAGGATTAACAAACAGAAATCAACTGGACTCCTCTATGCTAATGATTAGAGAGCTGGAAAAGACATAACGAATATAATACCAATCACAATAGCCAAACAATAGTTGAAAAACCTACGAATAAACCCAACCAAAGAACCAAAAGCCCTCTTAAAGGAAAACTATCAAACAATGAATAAAGAAACCTAAAGATGACATGACAGCATGACCCTGCTCCCGTCCTGGTATTCTTCCCGACCACAGGGAAATAGTACAGTATTTGTCTTCTCCTGACTAATTTCATTCAACATAATGGTTTACAGATCCTTCCATATCATGAGGACTTTCATGGTTTCATCATAGTTTTTTAGGGATGCATAGTATTCCACTGTGTGATTAAACACCAACATTTCTTTACCCGTACTTATACTGAGAGGGATTTGGGCTGTTTCCAACTTCTTGCTATTGTGAACTGTGCTGCATCGAACACTGGAGAGCACATGTCTGTTTGTGATCTGTCTCAGTTCTTTGGTGTATATTGTGTTTCTATTGCCAGCTGCTAGCGGAATCACAGATTGCTTCCATAGTGGTTGCATGTATTTACAAACCCACCAGCAGTGTATATGTGTCCCAATCTTTTTACACCTTCTCCAGAATTTGTTGTTCTGTTTTGTTTTTAAATTAGGCTGCAGTTGTGGGTGTTATATTGTACATCATCATTCTTTTGATTTGTATGTTCTGGATGGCTAGTGAACAAAGCATTTACTCAAGTGCTTGTTAGCCACTCAGTGTCATTATTTGTGAATTGTATATTCAAATCCCTTGTCCATTTTTAAGAGGGTTGTATTTTTTACCTTTCTGTAGGCTTACAGTATTCTTTAGTTTTAGTAATTAGTCCTTTGTTATGTTCTTGTTAAATATCGTTTTGCCAATCTGTGGGCTCTCCTTTTTACTCTTTTGATGAAATATTTTGATTTGTAGAAGAGTTTTATTTTTAATAGGCCCCATTCATCTATTTTGTCTTCCAATATGTGTGCTGTCTTTGTATATCTGATAGCTCATGTATGCCCTGTCCTAGGGCCCTACGATTTGCCCCAATTTTCTCACTGATGATCCTGATAGCTTTGGGTTTTACACTTAGGTCTCTGATCCACCTGGGGCTGGTTTTTCTGCAAGGGATGAGGTATCAGTTTTTTTTTATTCTTCTGAAGATAGATATGTGGTTTTTCCTGAACCATTTATTAAAAAGGGCATCCTAATCTCATGTATTGTTTATTGGCTTTTACAAAGGTATAAGGCACCCCTAAATTGACAGACATCCCTAACAAGGTGATAAAGGATACAGATGGGAAATCCCATCAGGAGGGGGAAATGCCGCATACATGTTTGTTTGTAGAAAAGGGCGGGGTACCAACGGTCTGTGGGGAAAAGAATAGCTATCAATGTTTTTAAGAATCCTGAGTTGCGAGTATCCCTGATAAGATGCGCCTAAAAAGCCATATTGGTCAGAGTTTATGTTCACCCCGTGTACCCAGGTGATACACCATAGAATACTGTGACCTTGGGCCCTGAATCTTCAAGGTGCATGACATGCTTGAAAGGCCACTCCAGAGGGATGCAATGTGGAAAACCCATTAGGTCAACTAAACTCTAGCTCAAACACTCCTGTAACCTGAGGAGGTAAGACTGCACCTGCATGGTTTGTGAAGAAGCAGAAGACAGCTATGCCTAGAATATTGAACTGTTGGTAGGTGGACTAACATTTACTTACTACTTCAATGCCCTACTCACTATAATAAGGTATGTATTATTCTGGCAGACCTCTGTCTGCCAATGTCAGTGAATATTATTGTAAGTTTTGCCTGACCACAAAATCCCATTTTTTGTGCAAATAAAGCCCAGTCATGTAAGCATGTATTCTGTACAAATGAATAATCCATGATGCACTGTGTTATACAGTTAGACTAAACTTGTTCAGTCCCTCTCTCACAATACACAGAAGGTCTTTATGCTTCAGGGAAGTGATCAATAAGATTAACATGGATCACACTAAGGTGACCAGAGACAGATAAAAAACATAGATTAGGGAATGGAATCGGGGATTTCTCATAATCCTAGCTCCAGCTAATTTTTATGACATGGCCCTGTTCAGTATGCACCGTCATGAAGGGAACACAGAAAATGTGGGTACTATAGCTAAGCATGGTGAAGAAATTAGATGGTGCCTGGCTATCCAAAAGAACAGAATCTGGGGGTCTTAAAAGTTTTTTTAAAAAAATAAGCTGCCATCAAAGTGAAATGTTAACTAAGCCCTCATGGAAGAAGCACCAACATCCTTGGACCAAGCACCGTAAATGATATAACGTAAATCCAAAGGAGGGAATAGTGTCATAGCTTAAATTTATGAGACTCTGGGTGTGCAGAAAGCTGTGGAGGACAGTGGAAGCCAAACATATATTTGCAGGATCTACAAAGGGAACACGTTTCAGGTGACTTCCTTCTACTGGGGAGACCACTAGAGTAGATTAAAATGACAAATCTGTCTTGAATAATTAAAACTTTGACACATGATCTCCCTTTTGATATACTTGAACTTTCATCTGAGTTTTAATACTTTCTGTGTTTTTTGTTCATATTGGGGCTGTCTTCTGTATTCTTTCATTGTTGGTAACCTTCTTGACTTTCTATTATGTGTTTTTCTGTGTTTTGAAGCACATGTAAATCAGGATAGGTAAATCTATAAGGACAATGGGAGACTAAAGGTTCCTGTGGGATATGGCCGGGGAGGTGGGAAGGTAAGGAGGAGCTGACATCAAATAGTTCAAGAAGGAAGAAAAAATTTTAAACTGCTTGTTGTAGCAATTGTACAACACTGATATGACTAAAGTATGGAATTCTTGATATGATTGAAGTATGGGATAGTATGATGTCCAGATAAGCTCCTAAATGGTTTGGAAGGAAATTCAAGTAATCAAAAGAAAAATAAATAATAGGATGACTGTTAAGGAAATCCTCCTGAAGGTAAAATATAAGGCTAAAGAGATAAATGATAATGGAAAAACATGAGGAAATTTTAAGATGAATTAAAAATGTAATATTTTAATAAAATACATTTTAGAGGAAGACATGAAACAAAAGAATTGTAATGTTTTTACCAGTAAAAATGATGCAGAATGAAAGATTAATTAGATTAATCAAAGAAAATCTCACTTCATAAAACTCTAGGATTCTAAGGATAGAGAAACTTTTCTAAATTTTTTCAGAAAAAAGACAAAATGCATACAAAGTAACGGAATCAAAATGCTATCATGCTTTAGTACAGTAGCTACTGTATGTTAGACTACAGAAGACCATGTACTCAAACCCAGCTAAATGTTTAATCAATTATGAAGGTATATTTCATAATTGAATGTTTGCCATATGCATGAAGACAAAACAAGAAAATCTCCTGCCCTGGCACATTTTCAAGAATTAACTGAAAGATGTGTATCAAGACAAAATTTTTTAAAAAGGAAGAAGAAAAGAACGGAAATAAAATAACAAATGAAGAGAAGAGATAGAGAAACCATCAGAATAGGCTACAGGCAAATTCTAGTTCAACGAAAGGTCAACGTGAAGTTCAAAGGCAACAATGCGAAAGCCTTCCAGAGTGGAGCCAAGGCAAGTGGACTTCCAGGAAGAAACTAAAAATAGTGAAAAGGTTGCTAGATTTGCATGAACATTTGGAAATATTTACTTAAGAGTATTTTAGCAGTTAGATTTTGTGCCGACTCACCTGTGTGAAAGTGTAGGGGTGGAAGCTAACCTGTCAATCAAGTTGCAGCCTGGTGTTGCCTCCTTGTGGGTGTGGCCTTTTCTATGAAAGAGAGACTGGAAACATCTCCGTCTTCTTGGCCTTCACCTACCTCCTCACTGTAACTCCATGTAAGCCACTGCCCATGACCTGGGATTCGTGTGACTGTTTCCACAGGTCTGTGATCTCCCTTTCCTACATCACTTTTCTGCATCATTGGCCTGCAGCTACAAACGTCTGAAGAGGGCTCAGCTAGCCATGAACTCAAGGACTTTAGTTGGACTAGGCTGGGATGCCACCTTCCTCATATGAAATTGCTTCTTGATAAAAAGTTCTTTCTTATACTTATATGAATGTCACTGATTTGGTTTCTCTAGACAACCCAGCCTACTACAAGTATGTCATACTTCTTTAAGGAGATTGGGGGGAAATGAAAAGATTAATATGATTTTATTATGGCAATAAGAATAATATAATAAGGAGAGCTGATCATGGGAGTGGAGCCGAGCTCGTAAGCCGCCCACCTGGCCGCCTCGCCGCTCCTCACCTCGCTCTCGCCGCCTGCCCTCCCTCCTGCGGCCGCCAGCACAGAACACCTTCCACCATGGCCACCTCGACAAGTTCCCAGTTGAACAAAGGCGTCAAGCAGATGTACATGGCTCTGCCTCAGGGCGATAAAGTCCAAGCCATGTATATCTGGATCGATGGCACTGGAGAAGGGCTCCGCTGTAAAACCCGGACCCTGGACTGTGAGCCCAAGTGTGTGGAAGAGTTGCCCGAGTGGAATTTCGACGGCTCCAGCACGTTCCCGTCTGAAGGCTCCAACAGTGACATGTATCTCATCCCTGTTGCCATGTTCCGGGACCCGTTCCGCAGGGACCCCAACAAGCTGGTGTTCTGTGAAGTCTTTAAGTACAACCGAAAGCCTGCAGAGACCAATTTACGGCACACCTGTAAGCGGATTATGGACATGGTGACCAGCCAACACCCCTGGTTTGGAATGGAGCAGGAGTACACCCTCATGGGGACAGATGGGCACCCCTTTGGTTGGCCTTCCAATGGCTTTCCTGGACCCCAAGGTCCGTATTATTGCGGTGTGGGGGCAGACAAAGCCTACGGCAGGGACATTGTGGAGGCTCACTACCGGGCCTGCTTGTATGCTGGCATCAAGATTGGAGGGACGAATGCCGAGGTCATGCCTGCCCAGTGGGAGTTCCAGATAGGACCCTGCGAGGGAATCGACATGGGGGATCATCTCTGGGTGGCCCGCTTCATCCTGCACCGTGTGTGTGAAGACTTTGGAGTGATAGCAACCTTCGATCCTAAGCCCATCCCTGGGAACTGGAACGGTGCAGGCTGTCCTGCCAACGTCAGCACCAAGGCCATGCGGGAAGAGAATGGTCTGAAGTACATTGAGGAGTCCATCGAGAGGCTAAGCAAGCGGCACCAATACCACATCCGCGCCTACGACCCCAAAGGGGGACTGGACAACGCCCGGCGCCTCACGGGATTCCACGAAACCTCCAACATCAACGACTTTTCCGCCGGCGTGGCCAACCGAGGCGCCAGCATCCGCATTCCCCGGATGACCGGCCAGGAGAAGAAGGGTTACTTTGAAGACCGCCGCCCCTCTGCCAACTGTGACCCCTTCGCGGTGACAGAAGCCCTCATCCGCACGTGTCTTCTCAACGAGACCGGCGAGGAGCCCTTCCAATATAAAAACTAAGCGGACTAGACCTCCAACCGACAGGCCCCTCCCAGCTCTTCACCCCACACCCATGTTTCCCCCTCTCCCACTCGTTCCTACTAGCTGTAACTCAGAAGACAGAATATCAAGGTCTTTTTTATTCCTTGTGCCCAATTAATAACACTTGTCTTTTTTGGGCCCAGGGTGGGGGGGGTCACTTTCTTACTCTCTTCACACCACCTCCCTTTCTCTGTGTCTGTCTCCAGCTTTCTGGAAGACTGGGGACAAGTGCATTAGTGGGGCCGGGGCCGGGAAACCATAACCACTGCTTCCATTAATCAGGTGTATTTTTCCAGTAGGCCTAGCTACCCCCAACAGACTTCTTTCTTTGAGGTGGCTGGAATAGGGGATAGGGCCTGACTCATTCTGTGGTTAGGTCAGGATTTCCTGCTTCTGGTGGGAAATCTCATTTCTTAAAAGGAATATAACCAACGTTACATTAAAAGTGGGGACTTGTCTGAGAGGGAGGGGTGGGGCCAGGAAAGAAAATGCCCTTGGTCACACCATCCTTGATTAGGGCAAACAGCCTTGGCCTCAAGATTACACTCGGAATAAAGTGGCTATGACCCCCCCCCCAAAAAAAGAATAATATAATAAGATAATAATATAAAATATATAATTATATTACTTCTTTACTCAGCAGTGAATTTATCATTTTATAATTGAACTGAGAATTAAAGCAACCTTACTGGCAAGATATCTAAATGCTCAGCTGCTAACTATGGGCTTGGCAGTTTAAAATCAGGCAAAGTTTCCGGTGTTGTTCTCTTAAAAAGATTATAGTCAACAATGCCCTCTTGGCAGTTCCTCTTCATTACATAAGGTAATTATGGATCTAAGCAGACTGAATAGTGCTCAACAACAACAACTGGAGACACATAATCATTTGGCATATAACTATATTTGGATATTGTCAGGGAGAGAGAAGTCAAGTTAGTTTTAAAATAATAATTCTTCCTCCATGAAAGAAAATACCAAAGATTAGTAAATAAAATGTGTATATTAGTAAATCACAATATGAACATGTTCTTAAAATATAATTTATTATTTAGAAATTTGAACAGATACATAGTGAAATAAATGTAAGATTCAGAGAGCAAACACTCTCATATATTTATATTTTTAATCAATAGCATTGTTTTTTGTATTGTTTTAAGGAAGAAAACCTACTGAATGAAAAATAATTTTACATGTTTAACTTGGTGGAGGTCATGATAGAATTTCATTTTATTTATAAACATAGGGGAGTTTCAAATAAGATTGCTGGAAAAATCCATTATATTTCAAATTCATTTTCTAGAGTTTTTATTAGTTTCAAAAACTTTTTATTGTGAAAAACTATGTACAGAGACAATCTTTAGTTTTATATGCAATAATTCATACATTTTGTTTCATCCAATTAGTTTCAATCCCTTTTGTGTAACACCATTTGTTCTATCGCTTGTTCAACTTCTTTCGCATTGTCTGTTACCAGTCCTCCCTATTTCCTAACCCTCCTGAACTCTGTATCTTGTAAACTGCTGCTCTTTTGATGTCAAATATCCATTAATCTAAGGGGCGTGTACCTCTGTATTGTTTTTACCTTGCAAATTACCATTTGAATTAAAATGAATCATGGGATGAGTTCAGTTAAAGACGTGAAGTAACTAAGGATCCATTGACAGAAGAATACTCTCTAATGTTTACAAATACATCAATACAATGAAGAAAATCAATCTAATTAAAAATAGGCAGAGAACATGAACAGACACTTCACCAAAGAAGATGTGCCAGTGGCCAGCTATTACACGGAAAGATGTTCAAAGGCATTAGCTATCAAAGATAGGAATTAAAAATGACAAATGCAGTTTCTCTCATGCTAGCATTAATAGCAAATTAAAAAACAAAACAGAAAACAACAAAAACTACCAGGGGGATGCAACCTTCATAAACTACTGGTTGTATAGTAAAATGACCCAACTAATGTGCAAAATGCTAGGGAACTTCCTTGAAATTTTAGAAATAGAAAAATTATATGACCCAGTAATACTTCTACTAAAGAAATGAGAAATGGAACTTGAATAGAAATATTCACATCTAGATTTATCACAGTGCTATTCACTATAGCAAAATGTCAGAAACAATCTAAATGCCCAGCAATGGAAGAGTGGATAAACAAATTTTGGTATGCAATGAAATGCTATCTAACATTGAGGAATAACAATAAATCTGTAAGACACCTCATAATATGAATGAACCTGACGGGCATTATTCAGTGTGAAATTAGTCAATCACCAAAGGACAAAAATTGTAAAACTGCAAAAGATAAAAAAGGAATAAAATGTTTATGCTAACAGAAATGTTCTTTGATGTCTACCTGGGATGAAAGGGTAAGAGAATGTAAGTCACTGGCAAGAAGATAGACAAGTGTGGAATTGGGCAATAGAGAAAGCAATATAGAATAAGAAAGAGATCAGATAAAATAATGGAGGCAGGGGATATACTTGGAAGAGTACAAGAATGAAATGCAGCAGAGTTAATATTGTTATATTTGCATCATAATTCTGTGAAAGCACTGATGTATGAGTGCATGCATGAGTAGGCATACAGGCCAAACAGGTGTCAGTACCCAAAAATATCTATATTTTCATCAGAGACCATTTATACATGTGTATTTATTTTTGCTGCAAATATATCCAGGGATGCGGTAGTGTATATAGTGGTTAAAATTTTGTCAGATCACAAAAAACAGACACTTAAGAGATCTTTGATTAATAGATCCTATCTTAGTCCTCACATAGGGGCTTCGTGTTCATTTACCTAGTAAATGTTATTTCTAACTTAACTTTTACAAACATTATGAACTATTCCTGTTCTGGTTTACCTTCCTTCCAAGCAGGAATCTGAGTCATCTGATTTCTTCACCATGGGAAGGTGACCTCGGAAGGCGTATTACTCTTAACACTAACCCAGGGGAATATCAATAAGAAGGTAATTTCTTGTAACTAAAGTAATACATCCCAAGGCTAAATGTCAATGGCTCCTTATTTTCCAGGTTGGTGCATTATCTCAGCCACATTTCCCGTTATTAATTTATAAATTTTAACATAATAGTGTGAGAAGTGACAGTTAATCCGATGCATTGTTTGGTGAATGAGGACCCTGAGATCCGAAGAGGTGACTCCTGTTCAGAGGAGTCACGAGTCTTGTCAGGACCTGTACACACCCGAATGGCAACATTAGAAGTGAAACCATTATCCTCAGACTCAGCTTTACATACGTTCCAACACACATTCTCTGCCCTATGAATTGAATGCCATTTCTTTCTTTGAAATTTTGCATTAAAAGCCCATAATAATGTCTGAAATGAACTCTACTATTTTATGTTTATGTGGCTTACCTTATTCAGTGCTTAATGTTCATAATAGTTGCAGTTGTAATTTGGAAAGGCACTGGAATAATGTCATATGTAGAAAATGCTGTATGCTGGGCAGCAGAACAAAAAATAAACCAAAATATTTCCTTTTAACTCTACAATCAGCTAGATTTCCCTTATATCCCCTCTTTCCATTTCTATAAGAACTAAGGACATTAAGAAGTCAATATATGTTTATCAGAAAGAACAGCTAGAACTATTTAAATCAGGAACTGGGTGTGTAGTCTGGGTACTTTAGAGGAACAAACCCACAGAAACTCATGTATAAGAGAGAGTTTTATATAAAGGTTAAGTGCAATTCAAGGACACATCCCAACCCAGTGCTGCCCAAACCCACAAGTCCAACACTAACCCATATGACCAACACCGACCCACAAAGTCCTCCTCCATCTCACAAAACAGACACAATGATGCCGGCTGCAGGAGGAAAGCTGAGTCAGTGAATGTGTAAACATCTCAGAGCTGGCAGGGGTCTCCAGACGGGTACTCCAGCACCCAGGCCTGCATCAGGGTAGGTCCATGTGGCTTCTCCTTGGGGATGTCTTGCAGGAAGTCAGTTTTGCCAGCTAAAGCAGGGAGCTGGCTGGCTAAGGCAGCTGCACCCTGATCTGACCATCAGGAAGCAAGACATTTGAGAACTAGAAAGACGAGGCCCACTGAGCCATTCATCTCTCCACCCTTCAATTAACACCACATGTGTTTATCGGCCAGGTTGGCACAATAAAGTAATTCACTGGGACAAGGGAGTGCACATCATAAAGTTAATTTTGACATTAATTTAATCCCTTGAAAATTTAAATATCAATGTAATATATTCAAAAGTGATAAAGAATTAAACTATTTCAGCTAATTGTTTGATTGTATTTATAGAATGCTACTACTTATCTCAGAATTCAGTGTTTATCACATTTACTTTTCCTTACTTACTGTCATATTCTAATGAATCTCAAATTTCCTGCCATACACATTCACACTGGAAAGGTGGTGGGGAAGGAGCTATCTTTTATTCCTATAATTAATGTATTTTCTTAGATTAATTAGCTGGGAATTCTTCCCTGTTGTATTGATGATAGAATAATAATCTGTAGCTATTTTGCCTTGAGCAACATTCTGCCCATCACCTTTGAAAATGGCCTTCTGCGGGTATTGGAAACTTTGAGCAGTAGTTTTAATTCAGTCTGATTAACTTTGGTGTTCCAGAGCGCTGTTTTGATGGCCAAGACAGAATAGAAATCATCAGGTACATTTGACATCATAAATCTGTGGAGCTGGTTAGGTTAATAGCCCAATAGTTCCAAAATTATTTCCATATAGGTTTAATAATAAGGAAAAGAATGTTAACTCTTTAATAATTGAGCATATGTTTAATATTTAAACAGGAAGATTCTTTCAGTTGTGAAGCTAATATTAAAAGTAGGATGGAAATCGGCTACACACTGGCAACTGCCCATCTTCTAAATTCCTTTGAGTTTCCAGATAATGACGGAACAGACTGTCAAGCTGAGAGTAAAAGTGTGACTTTTAATAACCAATACCAAAGGTGATAGAAATGCTTTTCACTTTGTTTTGATTTTGCAATGATCACCATGTCTTGAACTTGTATGCATTAAAGATAACCCAACTACCATCGTGGCAATTGCTCCTCATGGGGACCCTCTAGGACAGAACTGCTGCTGTGGATTTCCGAGACTGTAACATTTTTTGTTGCTAATTTGGGCCTCTTACAGCTCTTATAACAATTCATACATAAATTGTATCAAGCACATATATATATACATATATATATGATGGCTACATATATATATATATCCATCATTATTTTCTAAATATTTACTTTCTATTGAGCCTTTGGTATCAGCTCCTCTTTTTGTCCTACCCCTATTACCCCTCAAAAATTTATGAATTATTATTATTTTCATATCTTATAATAACTGCAGTCTCCATTCCCCCATGGTTTCTGTTGCTTGTGCCCCTGGAGGCATGGGGGCGTGGTTATGTGTCAATTAGTACAATTAATTCCCTCGTCCTCCTCGCTTCTCCCTACCCTCCTGGTATAGCTACTCTCATTCCTGTTCCTGGATTCCGTGTGTTGTGAACCTTATCTCTCATCCGTACCTGTGCACATGCTCCGGTCTAGCCCGCTGTGAAAGGCAGGACTGGGGTTATGATAGTGGTGGGTGAGAAAACCTCAAGGAACCAGAGGAGTACTGTGTGCTTCATTGGTGCTATACTGTGTTCTGGTTGATTCTTTCATTCCTGTGACCCTTCTGTGAAGGGATGGCCCATTTTCTACAGGTGGGTTTGGGTATTTGCTCACCTTGCCCCCTACCGTTCTCAACAATATGGTTTTTGTTTGTTTGTGTGTTTGGGGTCTCCAGATGCCTGTTACCTGAACCCGTCAACACCTTATGATCACACAGGTTGGTATACTTTCTTCCATGTGGGCTTGTTGCTTCTCTGCTAGATGGCTGCGTGTTTAACTTCAAGCATTGTTATCTTTAAGATGCTATATCTTTTGATAGCCGGGAACTATCCACTTTCTTCAACACATTGGCTCATGTACCCATTTTGTCTTCAGCAATTGTGCGAGGATGGTGAGCATCATAGAATACCAGGTTGTTAGACCAAAGTGTTCTTGCTTGAGGGAGGCCATGAGCAGAGTCACAAGGTTTGTCCACTACCTCTCTATTTGAAACTATTTTTAACTCCCATCCCTGTGTCCCCAGTATGGTCCTCTGTTGCGGTATGCTCCAGTAAGGGGGCATCATGTCTTGAGCTGTTGTCAACCCTACAGTTCTTTTTGTGCCTTACTAGCTCCGTGCCGGGACGTCATCCTCTGGCCTTGGTGAGCCAATATGGGGTCTAGACCATCCCTCTCTATTTGTCCTTCTTTGTTTGTTTCCATGTGAGCATGTCATGGCAGCCCCTCTCTTCAGCAATTGTGGTTTAATGTTTATGTCCAGAGAATTGGGGATGTGCATGCAAACCCCACCATGGTACACCAAACCTTGAGGGCAACATAACCCTCTGGAGCAATGCGTGAAAAGACTGGACTACTGTGTTTCTATTGTGATCCAGATCCCCAGATGATTAGCTGCTCCCTTTTCTCAGTCCTAAGGTATTTTGAATGGTCCTGGTGGCATAATGGTCAAGTGCTCAGCTGCTACCCAAATTGATCTGCTGGCACAATGGTTTCGTGCCTGGCTCTCTGCACACAAAGGAGAAAAGTCCTGGAAATGTACTCCTGTAATGATTACTAACCCAAACCAAACTCTGCATGGAGTTGGCTCTGACTCATAGCAGCCACAAATAGAGATTCCGAGGCTTGAAATCTTCATGCAAGGAGAAAACCCAGTTTTCTCCTACAGATAGGATGGTGTAACAAATGCAAATCAGAATTTGCGATTAGCAGTCCACACATACTGGAACGTGCTGCCGTGGCTCCTTCCGGTGATGATTTCAAGCCACTGCCAGTGAGTCAGTTCCAATTCATAGCCACACAGTTTAGCATTTCTGAGACTGTGAATCTTTTTTTTTTTTTACAGGGGAGAGCGCGAACACAGTCCCCCACTACCACAAATTATGCAGTCGTGTTTACCACATTTGGGGAAATCGTGGGGTCAGCATATGCAGAGTGCAATGGATGAGCCTCGCCCTGGGAAAACCACCTTTGTGATCATGATATCTCCCCTGCCAGGTAAGTTTTTTTTGTTTGTTTGTTTTGTTTTGTTGAGACTGTGAATCTCTACTGGAGCAAATAACCTCAACTTCCTCTCAGAGGATGGCTAATGGTCTTGGATTGTTGATCTTGTGGGTAGCAGTCCAATGTTTAACTAACTGCAGCTTAAGAAAATTGATGGGTCAAAATAGACTAAACAGCACACAACAAGGAATATTTTATAAGTTGAGTTAATTCTATTTATTTCATAGAAGAACAATATGCTAACATCTACCAAAGTGTGCACCTTCTTAAATATTAAGGAAGTTAAAATACCTTCTATTTATTCCTAAAAGACCATGATGATTTTGCAATTCACTCTATTTGAAGTAGGCGTTACCTCTTCCTAAAAGGCATTTAAGTGGCTCTAGTGCAAATAAAATTCCAGATGGCTTTCAGTTGTTTACTGTAATTTCTTTAAATTTTCATAAAGAAAATAAAACAATGCTGCTTTACTCATCATGTGTGGCAGCTACATAATCTGTTGTCAACTTGAGACTTAAGTTGATGACTAAGTCACAGCTTGATGACCTCATTTGGAGGCGCTACGGAGAGAAAGAGCTCACTGGAGGCAGGACATTCATGATGACAAGACACATGGAGCTACACTAGAGTCCCAGAGCTGGAGGAAGCAGATGGAGACCCACCACCCTCCCCAGGGCTGTGATGTTCATACCACCACTGGATCCAGAAGACTTTCCACCTATTGGTCTATGATCTTCCTGCATTCAGCGTCATTGCATGTGTTTTGTGAGTCTGAAGAGGATTTTATTGATTGGTATCAGACATATGGGCTAATATCAGACTTATAGACTTGTTCTGGATTGGGCTGGATATCAATATTCAATTGCTCTTGTATATAAAGCTCTTTCTCATACACATAAATGTGTTTATGAATTTTTTTCTCAAGTCTATACCAGACTAACACATATTGGATATTTCAAGTCAATCTTTTAAAAAATTCATGCAGTCTTGGCCTTTATAAACAATGAGTGAAGATTGTCATGAGCAGTGAATCATTCACTGGACTATATGTCGAGTTGCCATGAGTCAGCATCAACTCAATGGAAAAGAGTTTATTTTATTGTTTGGTATCAGAAACACTAGAATCAGTAAATGTTAAATATGCTTGGGTACCATAACCTGAATATCTGATTTAGTAATCATAGTATAAGAAGATATATGTATCTTATTATCATTTCCATGAGTCACTCTGGTGGTGCAATAGGGTACGTGTTGGACAGCCAACCACAAATTTGATGGTTCAAACCGAATCACTACTTTACAAGAGAAAAATGAAGGTTATTTTTTCCAATAAATTTTTACAGCCTCAGAAACACTATATAGGATTGCTATGGGTCAAAATTAACTCGGTAGCAATGGGTTTTGTTTGGCATTTGCATATCATATGTGTATGCATGCAAATGTTTCTGACATAGATATAATTTTGAGATGAATCTACAGTTCAACACAGGGACTAGCAGAGTAATCAGTAACAGAGATAAATGTTTTCATTTTGTTTCCCTGCTTAAAGAATTCATGTAAAACAAATATTTAATTAAAAAATTGAACAGGTGAGATCTTGATAACCTTAAGTTATCAAGAAAGTCAGATATAGTTGTTTATGTGATATGGCCATGATGGAAGAAATCCTGATGTGGCATTATGTGGAGTATGCAACTGTTAAACAAAATAATGGAACTTCAAACCCACTTGGAAACTCTGCAGGGAAAAGACCTAGATATTTTTCTCACATGAAGATTACAGCTAGGAAACACTATGGTTAAGTTTTATTTTGTAACATGAGGTTGCCATGAGTCAAAAGCAGGTCAACAGCATCCAACAAGAACAAAGGGACCATGTTGGATAGCTTGGGTTTCTGGTACTGACCCACAATTTGGAAGTTCAAATTTATGCAGAAGTACTTCTGAAGAGAGCCAACCACTATTTAAGAAATATCAGGCATGGAACATCTTGTGGAGCGCAGGTCTCTGACACATATGAAGTCACTAGCAGTCAGAGTAGATTCTTCAGCAGCTGGTGGTATTTGTGAAGGGATTCTGATTAGCAAGGTTTAGCCTCCTGGCATCGCCATGCTGGAACTTTACGCTAAAACCTAAGATGCTTGATTTTGTTTCTTGATCATCCATTATGACATTTCAGGACTGCCCTATCATGGCACTCATTCCTCTGCTAAGCTCCTCATATTAAAGATGCTCTGTATTTCTTTTAAATCAGTTATTCGGGGCACATACAATTCTTATCACAATCCATACATGCATACATTGTGTCCAGCACATTTGTACATTTGCTGCCATCATCATTCTCAAAACATTTGCCTTCTACTTGAGCCCTTAATATCAGTGGCTCATTCCCCCCCTCCCTCCCCACTCCCCTCTCCCTCATGAACCCTCCATCGTTCATAAATTATTATTATTTTGTCATATGGTGCACTGTCTAACTTCTCTCCCTGCCCTCTTCTCTGCTGTTCATCCCCCAGGGAGGGAGAAAATTATACGTAGATTCTTAAAGTTGGTTCCCCTTTCTACCCCACATTCCCTCCACCCTCCACCCTCCAGGCATCGCCACTCTCACCACTGATCTTGAAGGGGTCATCAGATCTATGTAATGTTTATCTATTTATTTCATAAAACTCGTTATACTTTTGTAAGTACCATGTTTTTATTTCCTTGCATTGTTACTTCAGTAAATAAACATATAACATAAAAAGAAAAATTACTCTACAACCAGTGGGTGACAGCTGTCATTCATTTTAGCTTTGTATTATGCCGCAAATTTCCCACCAGCGATTATGAGTGAATTATGCAATTTTTATAAGTGTTCAAAGAGCTAAAACTATTCACAAAACAATTTGTGTAAGTTCAGCAGAAGTGGAAAGGGTTTTTCAACCATGAACATGGAATGTTCAGAGAAGTCACCTGTTTCTAAAATCAAGCACATTAACTTTTCTTATTGGCCTGGCTAGTCTAAGAGAATGGGATGGTACTTTAAGGGTAAAAATCTAGTTAAAGAAAATTAACAAAGCCGATTATGCTCATATGAGAGCAAAGAGTATTTCAAATGAGGATGACAATCAACAAGAAATATGGAAATATTTTAAATAAAATTGTATTTAGGTCAGTTATTACTTAATATTTTTCATTAATATTTTCAAACTTTTTCTTATAACATAATCCAGTCTTGTGCACCTCTTTTATTGTTCTTATTTAAATATTAACAGTATCAAGTAATAAGCTATCTTTCTTTATATTAATTTTTAAATATTTTAAATGGTCACTAGGGCAGTGAACCAGTTATTTGAATGTCACTACTGGTTCTTCCCTAAACTTTAGGGTCACTATGAATTGTAATTGATACAATGGCATTTAATTAGAATACTTCCCTGAAGCTCTGTGATCTTCAAATTGTAGTTGTGGCAAAGTTTACTCCTTTAAAATGTTTCTTTCTCTTTTTTTTAACTCTTTTTGGGTTGTAGGAATAAAAACAATTTTAAAAAACTGAAGGGGAGAGATCAGAGTTGTAGGGTGAATGAGGTAAGATTTCCCATTGATTTTCTCATAGAACATTTCTTGGTATATCCAAAGAATAACTAGGTGCATTGTGATGGAGACATTTATTTTTAAGTTCCTGGATTTTTCCTGACCAAAGCAGTTTGCTGTTATCTTAAAATTTCTTCCTAATAAGCAACCATAATCATGTTGTGTCAGTTGAGAAAATGTTTCAAAATCATATCTTTGGCATTCCAAAACAGTTGTCATAACCTTCTGTTCTAACTTCCCTACTCTGGCTTTAAATGGTCCAGCTCATTCCCAAGGAAGTCACGACTTTATTTATTTATTTTAAAGGAGGAACCCTAATGAAACTAATCACTTGTCTGTTAGTTTGTGGTACTGCGCTAGCTCCCACATTAGTACATGCTAGAAGTAATGCCTATATTCCATAAAGCATCAGGGTTACCCATGGTGGGAAAGTTTCAGTGGAGCATCAAGATTATGACACACTAGGAAGAGGGAATGAGCAGATAATTTTGAAACATTAGACCACTTAAAACTGTATTAATTCTTTGGGATGATTCTTCTAACCATATCTTTGTAATATCTTTGGGACCAGCAACTGTTGCTGTTGTTAGATTCCATTGGGTTGATTGTGAGCCACAGTTCCCCTTTGCACAACAAAAGGAGACACTGCCCCGCTGTGCCATCCACACAGATATTCCTATGATTGAGCCCATTGTTGAAGATGCTGTGTCAGTCCATATCATTGAGGGTCTTCCTTTTTTTGTTGTTTTTCACTGCCCTTCCACTTTTCCAAACATAATGTCCTTCTCTAGGGACTGGTCTCTCTAGACAACATTTCTAAAATATGGAAGACAAAGTCTTGTCATCCTGGTCTCTAAGGAGCACTCTTGCCTTTCTTCTTCCAAGATAACTTGGTTGTCCCTTCAGCAGTCCATGTTACTCTCAATACAATTCTTTTCCAATACAATTCAAATGCATCGATTCCTCTTTAGTCTTCCTTTGCAGCATCCAACTTTCACGTACATGTGATTCTATTGAAAACACCACAGCTTGAGTCAGGAACAACTTAGTCCTCAAAGTACACCCTTGCTTTTCAATATTCTAAAGAAGCTGGTGCAGCACATTTACCTAATGCAGTGCTCCTTTTGATCTCTTAACTGCTATTTCCATGAGCCTTGGTTGTGGATCCAAGTAAGAAAAAAATACTTGACCAATTCAACTTATATCCACTTATCCTGATATTATCTATTGGTCCAGTTGTGAGGATTTTGGTCTTCTTTATGGTCAGTTATAATCTGTACTGAAAGCTACAGTCCTTGATCTTTATCAACAAGTACCTCAAGTCCTCCTCACTTTCAGCAAGCAATATTGTGTCATCGCACGTATCAGATTGTTAATGTCTTCCTCCAATACTAATGCAGCATTTTTCTTAAAATCAGAAGATTCTTAGATTACTCACTCACCATACAGATTGAATAACATAGTGAGAGGATATAGCCATGACACACACCTTTCCTAATTTTAAACCCTTGTTATGTTCCCGCAACTGCCTCTTGATGCACGTACAAATTCCCATGGGCAAAATGAAGTGTTCAAGAATTCCAATTCTTCTCAAGGCTCTCCAAAACTTGCTGTGATCCACCCAATTAAACACTGTGGCATAGTCAATAAAACACAAGCAAATATCTTTCTGATAGTCTTTTCTTTCAGCAAAGATCCATCTGATATCAGCATTGATATCCCTTGTTCCATGTGGGATGAACCCCTGACAGTTCCCTGTCAATGTACTGCTGCAACCTGAGTTAGATATTCCTCAGTAAAATTTTAGTTGCATGTGATAACAATGATATTGTTCTATAACTTCCATATTATCTTGGGTCACCATTCCTTGGAATGGGTACAAATATGAATCTCTTCCAGTCACTTGGCCAAGTATCTGTTTTCTGTTTTATTCTAGTTCAAATTGAAACAGAACAAATACAAGTCCACAAGAGCCTAACTGTGACCTTGAATATACTCCAGTTGAATTTAGGGACCATTTCAGGGTTAGATTTGACTCAGTAAACATAAATAAGTAAAAACCATAATACTTTTAGGATGACATCTAGAGCATCATACAGGAAAAAGCAAAGGGTCATTAAGGAGACAGGATAAAAAGGATAGTCTAAAATGGATGTTAAAAGAGACTTTGAAATTGCTCTTTACAAAAAATAGGTAAATCAAGTGGCAAAAAAAATATGTTCTAAAAGGCCTGACCAGAAATTATCAAGAGGTCATTCAAAATAAAATATTATAATGAAATATGCAAAGAAAATCAAAAGGTAAGAACATGTTCAGCATTTCTCAAGTAGAAAGAACCAAGGAATAGTGTCAAGCCTTGAATTGAAATATAAAGAAGTCTGTGGGTATAATCTCAAAAACTGAAGGAAAGATAAAAAGAATTAGAAATAACTGCAAACTGGGTCACTGTATCCAAAACAGTAGGTCAATATTCAGCCATTGCAAGAGGTAGCATGCAATCAAGAACCATTAAAGGCTGATGAAAGCAAAGCTCCAGAATTGATGTAATACCGATTAAAATGTATGAACGAACTCATGCATCACTGTAAGCAGTCACCTGTGGATACCAATAAACTTTGAATAGTTACCTGGTCAATTGACTAGAAAATATATATATATTTGCATCAATTCCAAATAAAAGTTATCAATAACATTAATTTCATGTTACTTGAAAGTACGATTTTGTGAAGATATTTTTTAAAACGGTTTCAGCAGTACATTGATAGTGAGTGGCCAGAAATTCAAGCTGGAATCAGAAGACATGGAATGACATCAGATATGATTGTGAGCAGAGAATACTAGAAAGATATTCACTTGTGTTTTATTGAGTCTGAAAAGGCATTTAATATTGTGGATGATCACAAACTAGAAATCACTCTGAGAAGAATGGAAATTCCAAAACTTCACTGTATTCATGTGAAATTTACACCTAGGAAGAGTGCAGTCATTCAAACAGAAAAAGGGAGTGACGGGCAGTTTAAAATCAGAAATGATATCTCCAGGGAGTATCCTTTCTCATATTATTTGATCTGTACACTTAACAAAGAATTAAAGAAGTTGGACTGCTGGAGAAGAAGGTGCCATTAAGCCGCAGCAGGCCGATGGTAGATTGAAGCACGTATGTAGAATAGGAAAGGTGTCGCCTCCGGGAAGAAATACACTGCAATGTAAGGAAAACAATAATCCTTGCAACTGAATTAATAAACAGCTTCATGGTAAACAGATTAAAACTGTAAAAATTGCATTTTACTTAGATCCACAACCAACACCTATGAATACAGAAGTTAATAAATCAAATAACAGATTGCAGTGGGAAAATCTACAATTTGGTGTTTTGAAAAGCAATGCCGCTATTTGGAGGACTGAGATGTGCCTCACCCAAGGCCAAGGCATGGTGTTTTTAATTGTCTCATGTGCATGTAAATGCTTCTCAATGAATCAGAAATATTAGACAGGGATTAATGCACTTGAATTAATGGTACTGACAAAGACTGTTGAGATAACCTGGACTTCCAGAAGAAGAAACAACTCTTTCTTGAAAAAATCACAGCCAGACTACTTCTTTTTTTTTTTTTTTAACAATTTATTAGGGGCTCATACAACTCTTATCACAGTTCATACATATACATACATCAATTGTATAAAGTACATCTGTACAGTCTTTGCCCTAATCATTTTTTTCTCTCTTTTCTTTTTTTACATTTTATTAGGGACTTATACAACTCTTATCACAATCCATACATATACATACATCAATTGTATAAAGCACATCCATACATTCCCTGCCCCAATCATTCTCAAGGCATTTGCTCTCCACTTAAGCCCTTTGCATCAGGTCCTCTTTTTTCCCCCTCCCTCCCCTCGCTCATGTGCCCTTGGTAATTTATACTTCGTTATTTTGTCATATCTTGCCCTATCCGGAGTCTCCCTTCCCCCCCTTCTCTGCTGTCTCTCTCCCAGGGAAGAGGTCACATGTGGATCCTTGTAAGCAGTTCCCCCTTTCCAACCCACTCACCCTCCGCTCTCCCAGCATCACCCCTCACACCCTTGGTCCTGAAGGTATCATCCACCCTGGATTCCCTGTGCCTCCAGCCCTCATATGTACCAGTGTACAGCCTCTGCCCTATCCAGCCCTGCAAGGTAGAATTCGGATCATGGTAGTTGGGGGGAGGGAGCATTGTAGTAGGGCAGGAGGAAAGTCAAGGGAGATGGAGGAAAGATCTAGGAGTCAAAGGGCATTTATGGAGGTCTAGACAAAGACATGCATATATATATAGGAGGATGGGGAAATAGATCTATGTGTCTATATTTATAGGCTAAGTATTAAGGTGGCAGAAGGACCTTGGGCCTCTACTCAAACACTCCCTCAATGTATGAATACTTTCTTTTATTAAATTGGAACTCTATGATGCTCTCTCTCCCGACATAACTGCTGGAGCCAAAGTGGGTGAACAAGTAAGTGTGGTGAAGAAAGCTGATGATGCCCAGCTATCAAAAGAGATAGTGACTGGGGTCTTAAAGGCTTGAAGATAAACAAGCAGCCATCTAGCTCAGAAGCAACAAAGTCCACATGGAAGAACACACCAGCCTGTGTGATCGAGTGGTCCCGAAGGGATCAGTTACCAGGCATCAAAGAACAAAAAAATCATATCATTGGCTGCACACCTCCATGATAGGATCGCTGAAGACAAATGGGTGCATAAGCAAATGTGGTGAAGAAAGCTGATGGTGCCCGGCTATCAAAAGAGATAGTGTCTGGGGTCTTAAAGGCTTCAAGGTGAACAAGCGGCCATCTAGCTCAGAAGCAGAAAAGCCCACATGGAAGAAGCACACTGGCCAGTGCGATCACGAGGTGCCAAGGGACTAGGTATAAAGCATCATGCAAAAAAAAAAAGAGATATATGTGTGTGTGTATATATATGTGTGTGTATGTATGTGTATATGTGTGTATGTATGTATATGTGTATGTATATATATATGTATGTATATATATATATATAATATACCATATTAAATGAAGGGGGAAGTGCAGAGTGGAGACCCAAGGCCCAAGTGTCGGCCAATGGAGAGCCCCTCACAGAGGGGTTTAGGAGAGCAGACTACTTCTTAGAAAGGAGTATGAAAATACTTTGTCTCACATATTTTGAACATGTTCTATGAAGGATCAATTGCCAGAAGAAGGACTTTATGTTTGATAAATTAAAGGATCAATGAAAAGAGTAAGCTCGTCAATGAGACGTACTCACACAGTGGCTGCATCAATGGGTTTAAACATGGCCCCTCAGAAAGCAGAGTTGGGTTCTGCTCCTGCAGGACCTGCTGTAAGGAGGAACCAACTCAACGGCACCTAACCAGACTAATAGGAGTGTATAATAGAGAGAACTCATCTACAGGCTTTCATCCGTAATAGCTACATGTTTAAAAAGCTTTGTTTAAAATAAACTCATTCATGGAAAATGTATGAATTAAAATTATAGGAGTACTATATCAATATGAGTATCGAGGTAGATCTATATACAGATATAGATATATAGAGTGATTTTTGTATACTCTCACATACTTGTTTAATTGTGAGTTTGTGCCTTATCACATCCTAAAGAAAAATCCTCAGTTTATTGGATAAATATGAATAAAATAGTCTGTTAAGAAATACATAGAAAATTATTTTTCCATCTTATAGAATCATGCACAGAGAAACATACCTGGAATCTACGTAGTTTTTAGAAAGTTTTTAGAAAGTTTGTATGTTGTTGTTGCCATCCTTATCCAATGGAAAACATGATTGAGATTTTTAAGATACTGAGATGTCCAAAAAAATCAGTTAATATGCAGTAGGCATTTAATTCCCAAATTTAATTTTACTTTGATTCTCATTTTAGAATCAAATCCTGGGAATCTGTAGTTCAGAAACCTTTGCAGGTGCTACATACAACTAACCTTTCAATAAGATTAACTACCAGACTGTGACATTTGATGTGTGATAATACAAGACTGTGAATTTTAAATTATTCTGCAGATGAAGTTGAGATACAATTATGGCCCTCCTAAGATATAAATTAAGGACCGGCTTCTAAAATATTCATCACAGAAAAATTTAAAAGTATAACCATAAAGCAGTTAATTTGAGGAGGAGCATTAAACATGTGGACATATTTCATGGGTGTCTTTAAATGTAAGGACATATTTAGATGGATTACCTTTACTTATCATCATATGAAATTCTTTATAATGAACACCTATGTGGTGATAGTGGCCCAATATTCTGCTAGTACTTACTGGAGAATTATTAACAAAAATAATAAAAATTGAAAAGACTGATTGAAAATAGATTGTGCAGGCACAATGCTAAGTGTTTCTGAATACTAATTTTATCTTCAAAATTAACCAGTGTTCTACATTTCTGAGTCTTTATTTTAGAGATGAAGAAATTTAGGTACTCGAAAGGTCAGCAATTTCTTAAAAGTAAAAATGAGAAGATAAGGGGCCAGAGAATGTTAGAGTACTGGGAAAAGAACAAATAGAACAAATTAAAGAAATGATCTTACATTATTAAATGTAAACTAATGCAAACAAACACTTTTTATGGAACTTATCAAATGGGAACTTAATTTGGTATGTTAATTTTTGCTATAAGCTCAGTAAAGTGATATTTTAAAATATAGAGAACAATCTCTCATTGTAATTATATGTATATTTTATGTTGAAATTTAATTATTTTTAATATTCACACTAAAACACAATTGAAATTATTAGTATATGACATTTATGTGTATAGTGTCAAGTTATATACAAATTAACTAGATTTACACAGAACTATCCATTGAATTATAATTATATGTATTTTTAAAATCATATTTTGTTGAGTTTATGGAAAACCTTAACGCATAAAGTTAAGTTCTGTTCCACTGTCTCGAGGGCCAATATTCTCACTTCTTTAACAAGTGTTTTCAAATTATCCCTTTGAATATAAACAATCTCTCCTATGGATCAGATTCTAGTTCAGTGACTGTGAAATGGGCTTGGGAAGCTGTTCATGCCTTTTTGAAACTGTTGGTCACCTTCTAGGAATGCATTCCTAAATTCTCTCCCTTCAGGACATTTGCTGGCCAAAAATGATGGCAGCATAAGAGATGGCATTTTTAATATACAAATATTCACAACAAAATACTTGAAAATATCTTTTCATATTTATAGAATTTCTATTTTAGAGTCAATTACACATTCTAAGAATTCAAATATATATTTCTTACATAAGAATCATTTGATAAAATTGTCATATCATCTCCCTGTTGATATTAATGAACAAGAGCATGTTAAATTTATTATTTTCAAGAAGGATAAACACCTTATTGAGTTCTACCCCCAATTTTTATTTTTATCTAACAGACAAATGAAGAACATTAAATTAAAAAAGAAACACCTAATTATTACTTACTGCAAATAGATTCTGGAAAGGGAAAAACTGTCAAAACTTATATCATTGCAAATGAGGGGGAGAGCAGAGTGGAGACCCAAAGCCCATCTGTAGGCAACTGGACATCCTCTTACAAAAGGGTCCCGAGGAGGAGACGAGTCACCCATGGTGCAGGGAGCAATGACGAAACATACAACTTTACTTCTTTAATGTGTTCTCCCCCAACCCCCATCATGATCCCAATTCTACCTTACAAATCTGGCTAGATCAGAGGATGTACACTGGTGCAGATCAGAACTAGAAACGCAGGGAATCTGGGACAGATGAACCCTTCAGGACCAGTGGCGATACTGGGATGGTAGGGTTGAAAGGGGGAACCAATTACAATGATCTACAGTAGATCTACTGATTTTGGCAGGACAGTCCCGATTTTTAACAATTTTTCCAGCGTCCTGCGACGTTTTTAAAAAGTCCCGATTTTTGGAAAGAATGCACGACAAGGTAGGGTATACGGTTTTCGGCTGCCATGTAGTTATTTTTGCCAGGATATGAGTTTTATCAATGATGTCCCGCTGGTGTCCCGCTTTACCAATGTTAAAATCTGGTCACCTTAATGTAAAACCTCCCCCCTAGGGGATAGACAACAGAGAAGTGGGTGAAGGGAGACGTTGGACAGTGTAAAATATGACAAAAAATAATAATTTATAAATTAAAAATGGTTCATGAGGGAGGGGAGAGAGGTGAGGGAGGAGGAAAATGAGGAGCTGATATTAAGGGCTCAAGTAAAAAGCAAATGTTTTGAGAATGATGATGGCAACAAATGTACAAATGTGCTTGACACAGTGAATGTATGTATGGATTGTGATGAGTTGTTAGAGCCCCCAATAAAATGAATTTAAAAAATCAATTTAATCTATTCAAAGCAAAATTGAATGCTTTACATTGCAATTTTAAAACTTTTTGTCATTATGATATTAAAGCTACAATAACCTCATCAAAGAAAGTAATAAGCACATCTCTCTAATTCTTTTCTTCCTTCTAAAACGACTTATATAAGGTACCTTAAAATTTGGGAGAGAACATCTCTGAACCCATTTCAGCTTCAGGAATTTTCATGATGAACAATTTGGATCTCACTCCCACTACCTCTGGTTTGTTCAAGAATGTGTATGTGTGCTAAATGTACCTTCTTATATTTTTCTAGAAAAGTATATACTTATCCTAGGCACAAAATATATTGGTTTATAGTAATTTACAACATCTTACATTGTAATTTGACATCTTTGTTCTGGATAATATTGGTATCTCCTTTTAATTAATTTCCCTCACTGAGTTGTGTCAGAGAACTGTCAGTTATAGAATATTGGTTATTGCATTTATTTGAAAATTTTTTATTTATGCTATTAAAGTTTAATCATATTAATTAATTTCAATATTCATTTTTCTCATCTTTCCCTGTTGCTTTTTCTCTCTTCTTTGGAATTTTGGAATTAGTAATGTAGCACTTTCTTATTTTCTTTACAGTATATTCAAATTTATTAATTTCACTCAAAGAATTACTTATTCTTTTTCCAGTTTTTGTCTTAATGTCTTTCAGTCCTAAATAGATTTTAAATATCTATTTTTGAACTATCTCTTTAAAAATATTTGTTATCATTTTAGCTCCCTCTTTTTGTTTATTCCTAATTTTATTATGATGTGTTAAGAAAATACAATAGTAAAAAATCACAATCTCTGTTGCTATTTTTGTTGTTTATTTTTAAATATCTATAATTTACCAAGTTCCTTAGTAATCTAGTATATGCTTGACTTTTTTGAAGGGCCATGGATGTAAAACCAGAAAGTATTTTCTTTTGTAACCACATCTGTGTATATCATGGTAAATGGATATCCACCTATTAGATTAAATTCCTACTTATGTAGTCCATACTACCTTTCCATAGTTTTATCTGTTCAATCTGTCAAGACTTGTTAGTTCTCATTTATGTCCAACATATAGGTTACAACTCTTAGAGACCACATTTAAGCACAACAGAGCAAAGTCCGGTTCTGTACCATGCTCACAATTGTTACACTGGAGCCCAGTGTAGTCAGTGTGTCTAGCGATTTCCTTGAAGGTCTTCTCTTTCACTGAAGTTCTCCTTTAACATGCACGGTGCCTCTCCCCAAGCACTGATCTCTCTTGATAACATATACAAAGTACTTGTAGCAAAGCCTTGCCATGCTGGCAGTACTTAGTCCAACACAGACTTCTTTGCTCTATTATCAGTCCTTTCTACTTTTAAATACCCAAATCCACATGCATCTGAGGCAATTGAAAAGACAATTCCTTGAATCCAACATACTTCAGTCTTCAAAGTGATACCCTTGCGCTTCGACACTTTAAAGAGGGATTGTGCAGCAGATTCGTCCAGTGCAATATCTCATTTGATTTCTTGATGCTCTTCCCATGAACACTGACTATGGATCCGTACTAGAAAAACTCCTTGACAACCTTAATATTTATTCCATTATTACGATGTTGAATATTGGTCCAATTGTGAGGATTTGGGTTTTCTTTATATTGATTTGTCATGCATGTTTAAGGCTGTCAGTGTGATCTTCATCAGAAAGTGCTTTAAGTTTCCTCACTTGAAGCAAGCGAGGTTGCATCATCTGCATATTGAAGGTTTTTTAATAAGCCTTTCTCCAATCTTAATGCCAAATTTTCTTCATTAAATCCACCTTCATGGATTATTTTTGTAAAGGAGTCTTGATGTGCAACCACTGGGCAGTGGTTAGCGTTTGGCTGCAAATCACAAGGTGAGCAGTTCAAAACCACAGCTCCTCTGCAGGACAAAGACATGCGTTTCTACTCACTTAAAGAGTAACAGTTCCCCAATGCCCCAGGGGCACTTCCACTCTATCCTGTATGGCTGCTGTAAGTTGGAATTGACTCAATGGCGGTGGTTTGGGTTTGAGTATAGAATCTAGTACTATTTGTTCAACGCACAGAACAAATAAGTATAGTGAAAAGTTGCACACCTTTCCTGATTTTAAACCACCAAGAATTATATCCTTGTTCTTTTGAAAGACTGCCTCATGGCCCATGTACAAGTTCCACATGAATTCCCATTCATATCTATGTTATCCATAATTTGTTATGTCCACACAATTGAGTTCCTTTTCATAGTACAAAAAAATCCAGGTAAATATCTGTCTGTAATTCACTTCTTTCCACGAAGATATATATGGTGTCTGTAATAATATTCCTGGTTATGTTTCCTCTTCTAAACATCTGTGGAACCTCTGGAAGCTCCCTGCCAATGTACTGCTAAAACCATAGTGGAGTGATCTTCAACAAAAATTTATTTGCATGTATTATTTTATAATTTATGCATTCTGTTGTTACAAATATTTTAATGGTACAAATATGGATTTCTATCAGAACTAAGAGGGTTCTATGAAAATATCAAACATGAATTCTTGATGTGTGAGTTTCTCGTTGTATTTGTAAAATTGATGCTTTCTTTGTTTGGGGATTGCAATGAGATTATCTCAGTAGCATGTGAGAGATGGATTATACTGGCCATCAAGTGTCAATTGCTACTTCTTAGAAGCTTTGTGAAATAGCTCTTAGACACAACCATTATTAAAAGTCAAATTATATTAGCTCATGATTAAGTATGTGATAATAAAACAAAGAGGACAGTTACTCAAATTGTATCTCTTCTTAGTCTCTTGTATTCACAAAGGAAAAAATAAAAGTACCCTGTTCAATGTCAAAGCAGAAATCAAAAGATCAAAGTTATCATAAACAATAGTACATGCTGGCATTATGGACTCCTCGAGTGATTCAACAGTGCAGTGAGCAATATTTCATGGCATTAGCTAAATTAAACTTAGGAAACCGGAAATAAACAATTAGGCAAAAATATACCGCTAGATCACAAGAAAACAAGATTCTTGAAAGCATCAATGACATGGAAAAGGAAACTGAAAATAAAGGCGTGTAGTTCTAGTTCAAAGGAATATAAAGATATATGGTGAACGGCATAATGAATATTCCTCGATTATCTCAAAGTAAAAGAAAGAGAAAAAGGAATATAAGAGGGAGCTTAAGGAGCCCCATTTTGACAGGCTATCCATAATTGACTCAAGTAATAACCACTTTTGGATACTAAAACCATTCATTCTAAGGCTGTTGAGGGAGTATGTGTTAAGATAATCTCAAAATATAACCCCAAATGTTAGTTACTAATTATATTTTATTACAACGATATTCTTGAAGTTATTTATACTTATTACATTAATATGGTAGATATACTAAGAATAGTAAACTACTTCCAAATTCTTTGTTAAATAACATCACATGGGTAGCTTTAAATCAGTCACAGATGAAATTTTTATACCATATGATGGAAAAATATTAGATCAGGTTTATCTCAATCTCTAAGCTTTAATTGTGACTTTATCTAAGGTCTTATCATATAAAGATATTGATGATAGTATTTTGTAATATAGGACATGGCTTTCTCTTTTGGGAAAGATACACGTTGAATTAGTTTGGGATGTAATTTCATATCTACAATTTTCATGATGTTACAATAAAAATATAATGTATTTTTATATAATTACTCTCTTCTGTCTCTTTCTGTCTTCCTCTTTTCTTACTTCCCTTTTTCCTTAGAGAATTTCTTCTAACTGGTCTTCAAATTCTCACCTCTATTGTGCTGCGTCTATTTAGAAAAGAAAGCTACCAGGGTCATGACTCTTTGCTCTGTTTTTTTTTAATTCTAAAATTTCTATTTCTCTTATAGACTTTAAACATGTTCTAGGTTGTTTATAACATAAGGTCTTACTCAATTACATTTTTATATTATATTATACCAAGACCGAGTTGTAGGATATAAATGAAAATATATTAATTTTGGGTATTTAAAATTTGTATATAGGTATAATTTACAGATAACAAAATGCATAAATATCAAATGTCCAGTTTGATCAGTTTTAGCAGTTGTATACACACACTCAGAGAAAATGTGTAATATCTCTAGTATCCCATAAGGTGTCTGGTTCCCTTCTTCGTGCTGTCCCTTCACCCCCCTGACATCTCCCATTATAGACTTCCTGATCTTGGATAATATATCAATCTAATCATCACACATATACAAAGAGAAGTCTTTTTTTCAAAACCATTTTATTGATGGAGTATACAGATATCATATTCCATAGTTTAATCACATCAAGTAGTACTGTACAATTCCCTCTACAATCCATTTCAAACCATTTTCTTCCTCCTTGAACTACTTGATATCAGCTCTCTTTACAGCCCCTCTCCGTATGACACCCCAAGGAGCCCTTATTCTACTTGTTTTCTCTGTAGGTTCATCAATCCTGGGTTTCATTTACATGAAAACAGAAAAATATGACAAAATTAAAGAGGTTAAATATTGCACTGGCTTCAAATTCAGAATTGCATGGGTTTATTCCAAACAAAATGTGATTCTATTTGCCTCTGTGATTAGTGGATGTCTACTGACAAGTTGTCACAATAAAATATTTGTCTTTAAATCCTTAAACAGCTTTCAGTGGGTGCGTGGGAAGGTCGATTCAGAACAATGGCTTTGCGGGATAATGTACTGGCCATTTATATTCAAGGCAGAGAGGCCAGCTAAGAAAGTTAAGGCCACTGCTTCTTGGTTACCAAAGGATAATCTTGATATATTTTCTTCACGACACAGGACAGTAACAGGAACATATTATGGAGAAGGTTTAAGAAAAGTGAAAACTGCATTGGTAAGATAATTGCCAGAAAATCTGAGCTGAGGAATTTTTTATTTTTCATCTATGACAAGGGTAGCAAAGTTCGTTCTATGACAATATCTTTGGGAAACTTTACTCTATCCACCATTCTTCCTTGATCTTGCCACTTCAGCCTGATGCTTGTTTTAGTCCATCAAAGATACCAGAATTACTATTTTAATGTTGTGTAAATTTTAGAGTGTAGAATTCTCCGAGGATGGATCAAACACAAAAACAAACACACAAACAAAACCCACTGCTATGAAGTTGATTTCGACTCATAGGGGACCCTGTAGACCTGCCCTTTTTTCTGAAACTATAATTCTTTAAGGGAGCAGGTATCCTCCTCCTTCTCCCCAGAGTGCTGGAGGTTTTGAACTGCTGATCCTTGGGTTAGAAGCCCACCTTGTAACCACTATGGGACCAAGGGTTAGAGGGATGGACACACTGTGTTCAAAAGTGTATAGCTCTAGGTAGCAGATGTCTGAAGAGACAGTGCCTTCACATTTTGATACTTAGATTCACAATTGGATCTGTGATTTTTTTTTCTTAGTGGTCACTGATTGGACAGCTCTCTGCAAGGTTACAAGTTTGAAACCACCAACCACTCTTCAGAAAAGACTGGCTTTTCCATTCTCATGAGCACTGGCAGTCACAGAGGAAAGTTTACCTTTTCTCAGAGTATCTGAGTCAACATTGACTCAATGACAGTGAGTTTCATGATTTTATAGCATTGCTTTTTGACTTTTTTTTATAGTTTCTGACTGCCTTTTAAAAGCAAAATTATATTTTTGAGATTCATTCTGTGGTTGGTCTATGTCACCCACTTTTGGGATTCTGTCACATTCTATTGACATTATTGTTGATCTGATGAGCTATCGAGTTGGTTCTGACCCATAGCGACCTTACTCACCACAGGACAGACGCTGTCTGATCCTGTGCAACCTCACGATTGTCCCTGTGCTTGAGCCCATTGTTGCAGCCACTTCCTCGAGGGCCTTCTCTGCGTTGCTGCCCTTCTACTTTACCGAATCTGATGTCCTCCAGGGACTGGACTCACCTGACAATCTGTCCAAATTACATAGGATGAACATTGGCCATCCTTTGCCTCTAAGGAGCACTCTGGTGGTACTTCTTCCAAGACAGTTTGGTTTGTCCTTTTAGCAGTTCAAAGTACATTCAATATACTTCTTCATTACCACAAAATGAAACACAACATATTTGTTATGAATTATCTTTTGACTAGACATAAATATGTACTGCTGTTTTTAATTACTCCTAATAGAACTTTCATTCACAAGCTGGTCAAAGTATTTTTATCAGCATAAGTTTTCATTTACCTAAGGTAAATAACTCAGATTTGAAGTGTTGAGTCCTATGGTAGGTGTATATTTAACTTTGAAGAAACTATCACTCATTGATGAATTGCTTTATATTCTCTATAGCAGGGAGCTCACACTTTTCAGCATGCGAGCTACTTATAAAATTATCAAGTCAAAATGATCTGCCAACTACAAAATTTCAAAACATATATTTATTACATTTATTCATACATGCATTGAGAATTCTTTAGTACAAAATATGTTTATGTGCCTTGCATAACCGCATGAGTCCATATTGCACAACACAAACAATTAACTATGTACAATTCTTATCATTAGCTGAGTTTACTCTGATGACTTACACTGATTGGAATGAGCCAGGGATACCTAGTCCGCACAGTAGCTGCTGACAGCCAGCCTCAAGCACACTGCCAAATGATCATCAGTCATGGTGGAATGGTAGTTGGACTTAATGATCTTTATGTGGGAAAAGGCTGACTCACATAAATAAGCAAAGCCGAATAATGCAGTCAAGGAAGTAGCACATTTTCTCATGTTTGGGTACTTTCCCTCTGTGCGTAAATTCCAGAACTGTTCCTGTGCTCTGGACTTCAGCTAAATGTCTGCTTGTAGTGTCAAAATCTCTATTCCATATACAAGTGATATGTTTTTGTCTTCTTACTTGGTCCAGCTCCCCACTCATTTTGTTTATTTATTTTTCCCAAGTCAAATTGTATCCAGCTTTATTAAAGATACTTTTCATAAACAATCATGGTATTCAGGCAGGACATGGGCAGACGATCGTTAACAGCATATAACAACTTTTAAACTCCCTTCGTCAATGGACAACCAAAATCAGAAAGCCACTGTAAAACCCACTGAAGTCTTCAGCTGGTGCTCTGACCGGGGAAGGTTTAGAGTGAGGGTGGACATTTCACATTTAGCATGTTGTTTTAACGACTTTCCACGAGCTCACCCTGACGTTCAGAAAACGAAACGGACACGGCAGAATTGCCTATCTGTACAAAGGTGGCGCTGCTCTTTTGAGGGACGCCATGCGGACGGCGTCACTGGAAAGTCCAGATCGCCTGATAAACTAACAACCAATGTTTTGAGGTCAGGTCCCAACAGGTGTCTGGGTCTGTGGGAGTCAAGTCTGTACTGAAGGCAGAGGGGAAAGAAAAGAAGGAGTGGAGGATGTCAAAACGAAGCTGTACTTTCCCTCTCACAAGGTGTTTGTGTCAAGGTGGCTAACGTGGGTCATGTCAGGGAATCCCTCCTGCTGGGACCCCAGAGGGAGCCTCTCAAAAGAAGCAGGGAAAAGTGTTGTCTTTCACTCCATCCAGCTTTGGAGACAGCCTATTAGTGACATTTGCCCCTCCTCCCAAAAGGCAACAATGAAGTGTTCTGTGTGCTAACAACATAATTTATATATATATAAAATAAAACAAAATTCTGCATTTTTATAAAACTTGATAAAAAATAGTATTTCAAACTGTACAGTCACCAGAAGTATACCGTTATCAAATATGCACACACTTCACTTAGCATCTCCAGCACCTTCAGCTCTCTGTGCCTGGTCTGTTTTGGCATCTCCATTTTCTGCAGGGTTGTTCCTCCACTCATTTTAATACCCTTTCTTACATGAAGAGGGAAAAAAAACAAGGTCTAAACATTGGCATAATTGAGCCTGTCAGTTTCCCTGCACTTAGCGCAATTGTTGGCGCATGCATTTGACACCTAAGTTTGCATCTGATTGGCTGTCCTGTATATCCATTAAGCAACCGGGTTGATGATAGGCTTACATCTATTTTTTTTAATGCCATGTGATCTACCCACACTACATTTGCGATTGACGTATTGAGCACCCCTGCTCTATAGTAATGCATGCTATTTCTGGTTCCTCCACTGACTCACTGCTGACTCCATGCTGACTCCCAGTGACTCTGTAGAGGAAGGTAGAACTGTGCCTCTGAGTTTCTGAGATCATAATTGTTTGTGGGAGTAGAAAAATGCACCTTTCTCCCAATGGACAGCTGTGGATTTTGAACTTCTGCCCTTGTGGATCTAAGCCTGAAATATAAAAATTGCAACACCAGGCCTCCTCTACCCCTGCCCCAAATCTGATATTGACCAAGTTTGGATTTTAATCATTCCAATAGGATTTAGATAGTAACTCTTTGGCATTTTATTTTCATAGCCCTGTTGACTAATGATAATGAGCAGAATATTTTTGTGATTTTATTAGTCATTTACATATCTCCTTTTGTTAAGTGTTTTCTCATTTTATTATTGCTTTGTTCCTATTTCTATGATCATTTATATTGTTATCATTTTATGGAGGGCTCTTACAGCTCTTATAACAATCCATACATCAATTGTATCAATCACATTTATGCATATGTTGCCGTCATCATTTTAAAGCATTTTCTTTCTATTTGAGCCCTTGGTGTCAGCTCCTCTTTTTCCCTCCCTCTCCCATCGTCCTCCCACTCTCATGAACCATTGATAAATTATAAACCATTGTTGTTTTCATATCTTACACCATCTGCTGTCTCCCTTCACCCACATTTCTGTTTTTTGTTTCCTTGGGGGTGTTATATGTTGATCATTGTTATTGGTTTCCTCTTTGTACCCCTTCTCCCCTACCTTTTCCCTATCATCATGTTATCACTACTCCCATTTCTCTTCTGAGTGCTTTTTCTGTTCTGGATTTCGTGAGCTGAGAGCTTCTATCTGTACCAATGTACATGCTTTGGTCTAGCTGGATTTGTAAGGCAGAACTGGGTAATGACAGTGTGGTGGGAGGAAGCGTTAAATAACTAGAGGCGTGTTGTTTGCTTCTTCAGTGCTATACTGTGCCTTGGCTGATTCCTTCCTTCCTCGTGACCCTTCTGTGAGGGGCTGTCCAATTGTCTACAGATGTGCTTTGGGTCTCCACTCCTCCCTTCCTCATTCACATCAATATGATTGTTTGTTTTGGATCTTCTGATGTCTGATACCTGTCCCATCAACACCTCGTGATCACACAGACTGGTGTGCTTTTTCCATGTGGTTTGCTTCTTCCATGTGCTGCTTCCCTGATAGATGGCTGCTTGTTTGACTTCAAACTTTTAAGATCCCGGGCACTTTATCTTCTAATAGCTGAGCACCATTGGCTTTCTTCACCATATTTGCTAATGCACCAATTTTATCTTCTGTGATCGTGTCAGGAAGGTGAGCAACAGAGAATGCCAGGTTATTAGAAGAAAGAGTTCTTGAATTGAGGGAGGGCTTAAGTAGAGGCCCAATGTCCATGTGCTACCATAAGAGAGGCAAGATAAACTATCTCAAGGAGAAAACAATGGGACTGACAATTCTAGGTGAACATAAGAGGGGAGGCAGGGGAAAGGAAGGGGGGCAGCTAACAAACTTAGGACAAAGGGAATAACAAGAGATCTAAAATTGATGGTGAGGAGGGCAAAGACTACCTAGTGAGTTTGAGCAAGTGCAATGTAGCTGAGAGAAACTCTGGAGAGCTGAATGAAGCTCAAACATAATAGTGGGACAGGAGGAAAGGAATAGGAAATAGAGGAAAGAATTAGCAGACAAAAGACATTTATAGAGGTATACATATTGACATGTATATAAATATATTAATATATAACAATAGGGATATGGGTCTATGATAAAATTTCAAGATTTCTTTACCCAGATATATGCATATTTTTCAATTATATTTATTGGAAGTAGTCTTTTGTGAGCTATATATACTGAAAATATTTTACCCAGGCTATAGCCCATAACTGTGAGCCATTGTGGGATAGGGAGTTGTACACTGGAGAGAGATGAGGCTTTCTGCTCCTATAAACAGTTACACCTATGGAATACCACTTATAGGGAAAATTCTACATTGTCCTATAAGATCACTAGGAGTTGGAATCAACATGTCAGCACTGAGATTTTTCGCTGTTTTTGTTAGCTTGCCTATTTATTTTTAAATGCTGTCCCTTATATTATTTGTCACTACATACACTCCTTGATCTGTAATTCACACTCATTGTGAATTTCTGTGTTTCGCTTCCAGAGCTGTCCATTTTCATAAAATATTTTGCTATTTCTAAAGTTACTTCTTTTCTATAGATAGTTAGGATCACATAATTAAATATATACACTTCTAAAATGTTTTACCATATAGTGAAAAGGGTCTAAGTTGGTAAATTAGTCATCATACTAAGCATAAATATATATTGTCTAGTTTTATCATCAACTTGCACACATATTCAACTATCTAGAAATCAACGTACAACGGAGCTTCAAGAAGTTCATGAAAAAAAATCCACTATCCTTTAATTTCATTTTTCCATAGATTCTTTGGAGCTCCCTGGTATTTCACAGCTATATTTTTCAGAATTTCTATATTGTATTAGTCTAGGTACTTTAGAGAAACAAATCCACAGAAACTCATGTATAAGAAAGAGTTTTATGTAAAGGTTAAGTGCGCATCAAGAAAATATCCCAACCCAGTGCTGCCCAAACCCACAAGTCCAACATTAACCCATTAACCCATATGTTCAACACCAGTCGACCAAGTCCTCCTCCATCTCACAAAACTGGTGATGCAATGATGACAACTGCAGGAGGAGAGCTGAGTCAGTGAACGTGTAAGCATCTCAGTGCTGGCAGGGATCTCCACACAGCTGCTCCAGCACCCAGGGCTGCATCGTGGTAGAGGTCCATGTGGCTTCTCCTTGGAGATGTTTTGCAAGCTGAAGCAGGTAACTGCTAAGGCAGCAGCACCCTGGTGCAAGCATCACAAAGCAAGAGACCGAGAGCTAGAAAGGTGAGGCTCATTGAGCCATTTATCCTTCTGTCCTTCAATTAATCCCACGTGTGTTTATCGGCCAGGTTGGCACAATAAACTAACTCATATATCAATCAACTCTAAGTTCATATGTCGGGAAATAATAAACCTGAACCCCCATATTAGTGTATTTGTATAAAATCACAACCACATAAACTATGACAAGTGTTGTGGGTGGCCATGCTAGGACAAGCTTAAAACCAAACAAAAAAAAAGAAAAACTTACTTCTATTGAGTCAGTGCTGACCCATAGTGACACTGCTATAAGTTTCTGAGACTGTAACTATTTAGCAGAATAGGAAGCCAGTCTACATCCCAGGGCTCCTTATAACAAGCTGGGATACAACAAACGAATGTTGCTGTTGTTGCTGTTCGGTGCCATCAAGTCAGTTCTAACTCTTTGTGACCCTGGGTACAACAGAATGACGCAAACAAGTAGGGAAAACCAACCAATAAAAGGGAAAAATCCGTATAGGGCGCATTTAGGGAGAAGTAGGAGCACTGGGTGTAATTGATGGGTCTTTTAGCATAGGAGGTGAAATGGCATTTTCACTTTGTGCTTTTATTATATCTTTTTCAAAGACTGATTATAAGTTCAGGTCTGGTTATTTTTCTTTAATATAGAAGAATTTTAATGGAAATAAAGTTTTGCAATTGCATCTAAAAATTAAAAATAATTTGTTTATTTAAATCCTAAAATATTATTATAATTTGGAAAATTATGGAATAAAATGTACTTTTGTTATTACAAAGACATTAAAGGAATGGACATATTGATAAGTGACAAGGTAATATTGAAATTGACATGAAAATCCTGCATTTTTCTTAACTACAATTACTATGTGAAAATGATATTTCAGACACACCTAATTATTGCTCTTATGGTTTTCAAAGCAAAATGTGTCCCGAATCCCAATAATTTTCTTTATGAAAGAGTCTTGGGAAAAACCTTATGTAAATTTGAAAATTTTCAAAAATAATGAAATGTCAGTGGTTCCCAATCCCCCCTACATTAGAATCACCACGAAAGATTTAATACACACACACATACACACACATTCCTGAGTCTCATCCCAGGCAGACAAATCTGGACTACCTGAGCAAGTATCTTAGTGAGAGCATTTTTGAGAACCCCTACACACTCAATTTAAGAAAGCTTGTGTTTTGTTGAGTAAGTATTGTTTGTTAATAAAAAATTTGGCAGTTCAAAACCATCAGCCATTTCATAAGAGAAAGATTACATAATAAGCTTTCATAAATACGTACCCTACATAGAAGCCTTTGGGTGTAGTGGTTGATTACGTATTGGGCTACAATCTGCAGGGTCTGTAGTTTGAAACTACCAGCAGCTCCACGGAAGACTGGGCTATCCCAGTAAACAGAGTCTCCTAGACCCACAGGGGGTCGTTATGAGTGCATTTGTTCTACTGGCAGTGAGTTGCTTTAGGGGTTCTCAAACTACGGCCCTGTGGGCCACATGCAGCCCACCCAGGACATTTATCAGGCCCACAGTATGTTTTTGCCCGTTTGATTTTTTACTTCAAAATAAGATTTGTGCAGTGTGCATAGGAATCTGTTCATCGTTTTTTGGGTTTATTTTAACTGTAGTCTGGCCCTCCAACAGGTCTGAGGGACAGTGAGCTGGCCCTCTGTTTAAAAAGTTTGAGGACCCCTGCAAGTAGTTTTTGGTTTGTAGGATTATTAGGAAACAGAACCGACTCAGTAACAGTGAGTTTGGGTCCCATATAAGTTGGGCTTGTTATCAGGGGCGACCCGTCCCTACAAAAAGACATGATGCTTGGCAAAATCTGGGATCAGTGAAAAAGGAGGAAGACATAGTGGCTACACCAGGGGCCCAAGCATAGCAACAATTTGGGGCATGGCACAGGACTGGGCAGTGTTTTGCTCTTTTGTACATGGGGTTGCTGTGAGGTGGCACCTAACAGCATGGCACAACAAAGTTGATTTAAAGAATCCCTGATGCTGTTGTTCAAATCCACCAGCTGATCCTCCGCAGAATGAGGAGGCTTTCTACTCCCGTAACAAGTGAGAGCCTCTCCAACCAGCATGAGCAGTTCTACCTCGTCCAAGTTCTGCCTAGATCTGGTGGCAATGAGTAGTTGTTATTTACTTTGATGGTATTGTGGGTTAAACTTTGGGGTGCCAACTACTAGGTCAATGATTTAAACCCGCCTGCAGCTAAAAGGACAAAGAAAGGGTTTCTGCTTCTGTGGAGTTTCACAATTTCAAATTGCTGAGCCATTCTATTTACTCCTTGTAGGTCATTATGAGCCAGAATTGACTTGATGGCAGTGTTCGCTGTTACTTTGTTTTGTTTTATTTTTCTGTGTTTGTTTACATGGTCAATTTATAAAACAGAAACAGAAGTTACTTTGCATTACTATAAGCAGAAGCAGTCAGGGTGTGCATGGACTAGTGGCCTTGATTTGTGTATTAAAACTTGAGAAGAGAATAAAATAAGAGTTGGAAGCTAGCTCCGTGAGTTCTTTGATACTTTTCCCATCAAAAGGTGGTACCTAATTCACCTCCCAATGAGAGGAGTTTACATAGTGAATTGTTCTAGCACATATGATGTAATTGATGACTGGAGGCATCTAAAACTGGATCATGTAATTCTCTGTACTCTGTTTGGACCACATTTTGTGGGGATTCTTTGTCAACCATTTAGTTAGAGCAGTCTACATGTGGAGAAACGGACTGCCTGCCAAGAGTCACTAAAAATTATGACCTTATGTCAAACCTCTTGGGGTGGATATTCTCAATCACACCTTCAGGCAACTGAAGCACGGGATGACATCTTGACTACAATTCGTGAAAAATCCTGAGCCAATTTTCTATTTTTAAGTTACTGACTGCTACACACTGTACAATAGTAAAATCTCTGAAAGCTGAGACTTTATTTGGATTGTCTTGTTCTGGGTATCACAAGTTTTCTGCTTTTGAAAGGCTGCAGTCTTACTTGCTATTGCTCAGATTTCTGCCTTCTCCACATGCTGACTTTCATAGGTTCTACGGTAATATTTTGACACAATGAACTATAAAATATTGCAATGATTCATTGTGGATAGATAAATATCACAGTGATGTAACATCAGTTTTAAGTATGTGAGTTTTGGAAGATTAAAAGTGATTGAGGACAAGGTAAACATGTATTGTGTGAAACCAAACTTTTAAAAGTTAGTAAATCAGAAAACAGAATTATACATTGGAGTGAATTGTCAGTGAAGGCAAAAAACACATATGAAAGGTCTTATTTTGGCACATTGTTCTTGTTTTTTGTTTTCCTTAATTATTCAGGTGTTGTTAGGTTGTTAGGTGCCATCAAGTAGGTTCAGACTCAAAGAGGCTCTATAAGCAGAACAAAATATTGCCCACTCTTCACAATTGCTCTTATGTTGGGGCTCCTGTTGCCACCACTGTGTCAATTAATATTATCTAGAGGCTTCCTGTTTCCATTGCCCTTCTTTACCAACCATGATATACGTTTAGGACTGCTCTTTCCTAATAACATGGCCAGAGTACTTGAGATGAAGTTTCAATATACTTATTTCTAAGATACATTCTGGATATGGTTATTCCAAGTTAGATCTGTTTGAATTTTTGGCAGTCTATAGTACTTTCAATGTTCTTCACAAGCACCATAATCCAAATGCAATGTCCAGCTTTCACATGCATATGTTGCAATTGGAAATATCATGGCTTTGATTGACTCTAATTCTCAAAGTGACCTCCTTATTCTTCAAAAAATTCTACCTTACAAATCTGACTAGACCAGAGGCTGTACACTGGTACATATAAGAACTGGAAACACAGGGAATTCAGGACAGATGATCCCTTCAGGACCAGTGGTGAGAGCGGTGAAACCTGGAGGGTGGAGTGAAGGTGGAGTAGAAAGGGGGAACCGATTACAAGGATCTACATATAACCTCCTCCATGGGGGATGGACAACAGAGAAGTGGGTGAAGGAAGACATCGAATAGTGTAAGATATGACAAAATAATAATAATTTGTAAGTTTTCAGGGGTTCATGAGGGAGCAGGGAGGGAGGGAGGAAATGAAGAGCTGAAACCAAGGGCTCAAGTAGAAAGCAAATATTTTGAGAATGATGATAACAACAAATGTACAAATGTGCTTGACACATGGATGTATGTATGGATTGTGATAAGAATTGTACGAGCCCCCAATAAAATGATTTCTTTTTAAAAGATGTCTTTTAAAGACATTTTGTGCAGTAGTTTTACCTAATGTAATGTGTTGTTTGATTTTTTATTTCTGTTTTTATAAACATACCGAAGGCTGCAATACTTGTCCATTATCATTAAGTGCGTCAAGTCCCACTCACTTTCAGGCAGCAAGGCTGTGTCATCTGCATACTGAAGATTGTTAATAATCCTGTCTGTTAGCAAGAATATTGACATATCTGATCAACGAGCAGAGAGGAGTCCCTAGAGGCTTCATCCTTGTGGAGGTCTGCAAATGGATAGTGTCATCCACAGCCTTCTACAAATCAGGGAGTGGGAAGCATTTCTTGGAGGGGTTACCATGAGAAGTAGTGAAAATCTTGGCATTAAGCTGACCACTAGTCTGTTATCCTGGTAAGACCACCAGAGGCTATTGATGTAAGAGTTGCAACTGGATGGATTGAGACAGAGACAGGAAAGGAAGTGTTTTGTGATGGAGGAGAGTGGATTCCACTGATGTGTTTGTGCAGGGGGGTGGGAATGCACAGAAACAACTTGGTGAAGAATCAGTAATGGCTAGCAGTTGTTGCTGATCTTCACGTGGGTGACTGTATTGCCTCCTCCAATGTTTTCTCCTTTCCCATATATTTAAACTTTAAAGAACTGGTGTACTATAGAGGTCTAGACAAAGACATGTACATATGAAAATATATATATGAGGATGGGGAAATATATCTATGTGCCTATATTTATAGGTTTAGTATTAAGGTGGTGGAAGGACCTTTGGCCTCTACTCAAGTACTCCCTCAATGCAAGAATACTTTCTTCTATTAAATTATCATTCTATGATGCTCACCCTCCTGACACAACCACTGGAGACAAAGCGGGTGAATAAGCAAGTGTGGTGAAGAAAGCTAATGGTGCCTGGCTATCAAAAGGTATAGTGACTGGAGTCTTAAAAGCTTGAAGATAAACAAGGGCCATCTAGCTCAGAAGCAACAAAGCCCACATGGAAGAACACACCAGCCTGTGTGATCACGTAGTTCCGAAACGATCAGTTATCAGGCATCAAAGAACAAAAAATCATATAATTGGGTGCACACCTCCATGATACTATCACTGAGGACAAACGAGTGCATAAACAAATGTGGCATAGAAAGCTGGTTGTGCCCGGTTATCAAAAGATATAGCGTCTGGGGTCTTAAAGGCTTGAAGGTAAACAAGCAGCCATCTAGCTCAGAAACAGCAAGGCCCACATGGAAGAAGCACACCAGCCTGTGCGATCACAAGGTGCCAATGGACTCAGGTATAAGTCATCATCAGAACAAAAAAATCTTACCATAGTGAATGAAGGGAGAAGTGCAGAGTGGAGCCCAAAGCCCACTTGTCATCCACTGGAGATCCCCTTGCTGAGGGGGGTAGGGGAGGAGATGAGCCAGTCAGAGTACAATGTGGCACCGATGAAGAATAGAACTTTCCTCTAGTTCCTAAATGCTTCCTCCCCCACACCCCCACTATCATGATCCGAATTCTACCTTGTAAGTCTGGATAGAGCAGAGCACGTACACTGGTGCAGATAGGAGCTGGACGTACAGGTAATCCAGGGCGGATGATACCTTCAGGACCAGGGGTGTGAGTGGCGATACTGGGAGGGTAGAGTCGAGTGGGTTGGAAAGAGGGAACCGATTACAAGGATTTACATGTGACCTCCTCCCTGGGGGACAGACAACAGAAAAGGGGGTGAAGGGAGACGTCGGCCAGGGCAAGATATGACAAAATAATAATTTATAAATTATCAAGGACTCATGAGGGAGGGGGGAGAGGAAAAAATGAGGACCTGGTGCAAAGGGCTTAGGTGGAGAGCAAATGCTTTGAAAATGTTGAGGGCAAAGAATGTACAGATGTGCTTTATACAATTGATGTATGTATGGATTGTGATAAGAGTGGTATGAGCTCCTAATAAAACATTTAAAAAAAAGAACTGGTGTACTTAGCTTTTATGTTGTCTTTCTCACTTTTGGCGAGTGCTGAACTTCCTTCTTTACCAGATTTCTCTTGAAGTTGCTAAAGAGATCTTCCTGTACTTGTTACTTGACAACCATCTTCTCATTCACTTTTCATATTTACTAAAATATGCTTCCTACATTATTCAACATTTTGCACACAGAATATTTAAATATTTCAGCTCAAGGCTTGAATTTTTCTTTTTTCTTCAGCTTGATATATGCTGAGTCCCCCTCCCTCACGTTTTCCTCCTAACTCAAGGTCTTTACACATTTAAAGTACATAGTCTTCTCAAGATGTCCTTTAACATTTCAGTTCAATTATTTTATGTCATCTTTTCTTCCATTTGCTTTAGATAGTCAACAATCAAAGGTAAGTCTCCTTGTCTTTACTAACATCCACTTTGATTGCATCCCCCCACCCCTGTCTTTTAACTGATCTTTTGCTTTCTTCATGTATACGTTCTTGATGTTATCTCACAGCTTTTCAGACCTTCAACCATTTGTGTTCAATGAGTCAAATTGAGTTTTGAGATGTTCTCAATATTTAAGTGGAATATACTTAAGGTCATATTTTGACTCCAGTGGACTTGTTTTAATCTTCTTCCACTTCAACCTGAACTTACGTCTTAGCAATTGGTGGTTTGGTTCACATTCCACCCTGAGCTTATTATTTTGGCTGGTGATGCTGAGCTTCTCCATTGTTTCTGTCCAGATAAATACTCAATTTGACTTCTGTGCAATCCATCTGCAGAAGTGCATTTATATTGCTGATAAAAAGCATTTGCAATAGTTTATTGGTCTTGCAAAAATTTACCATATGATCTCCAGCTTACCCAGCAAGGTAATATTTTTCCAGTTCTGTTTCTTTCTCTTTGTTTTCAACTTTCACATTCTTTATTAATGCATCTTGATTACAAGTTTGATCAGCATTAGACTGAAGGTTTTGGTGGAATTCTCCAATTTCTTTTTCGCATAATTGATGAATATATGGATTGGTTGCTCTGTGTGGCAATCTGAGTGACTGGATGAAAATGCAATGCAGCTAAGTCCTCTAGGCTCATAATTATGGGCTGACTCTGGTTGGGGAAGAGCCTCGCGATTATGAGGTATAAATAAATCTTAATGCACATTTTCATTACTGAACACAGTCCTCCATGAAAGAACTGTCATAAAGAAGCCAATATAAAGGATGAATCATTCCTGTGTTTGGCTGTTCACCTTGCCTAAAGGTTATCTGTAGATTAGAGAAATCAGGTTCTATAGCCCAACCCACTATAAAATGCAACAAACCTTTTCCCAATGTTTCTTGCTCATATTGATTGTACATTGCTCCCCTGGGAAAAGCTCAGGGCAATCTCAGGTCAACTAGTACTAGGTCAAGATGATGACTCACTTCATTGCTTGTTTACTATGTTACCTGAGTATGTTACCCATTGATTATGTTACATGTTGTCTGAATGACCTGTGTACATGTATGCCTTTTCAAAGATCTGTAAGTCCTTTTACATAACCCATAGGAAAATGCATTCACTCTCTTGGACCTCACTTAGGGACAAGGAGCCCACGTGCCCTGCTGTCTGTATGTCTGTATTATTTTCCACCATTGCAAAGTTACTCCTGAGGACCCATCCAAGTGTTGGGGATGTGTATCCGGACAGTTGCATTGACTGGATTTCCCTGTATGGATACATATATGATAATATCATAGACAGCGTGTGCTTCAAGATCTTGAAATGTCTGTTTTGGTGATGAATATGCCATTCTTCTTGAAATTCTCCTTCTCCACATAGTAAATTGCGTGGTTTATGATTCAAAATGGCCAATACCAGCCCATTTCAGCTCATTAACATCTAGAACATTGATCTACATATTCCACTTCATCTTTGAAAAAATGAAAAGAATCGAAAATATCTTTGCAACTACTCATTTCCATCGAGTCCATGCTGACTCCCAGTGACCCCAGAGAGAGAGTAGAACTGCCTCTTCCAGTCTCTGAAGCTGTAAATCTTTACGGGGCCAGAAAGCGTCATCGTTCTCTTGAGACACAACTGGTAGGGTTAAACTATTTATGGTGGGAATGCCATGGCATATCCCACTATACCTCCAACCAAATAGCTCCTGAAAAGAAAAATTACCATTAGTTGATGTTATAGTTAGTTTTATGTCAACATGAGTGGGCCAAGATTCTTTGATGATATAATCTACCACAGTGTGGTCAACTCCATGAAGGGATCTTCTGAGAAGCAGCCAAGCAGTTAATTTGGTGACAATTAGGGAGGTTTTATTCTGGTTGTAGCCTACTCTTTGTATAACCTGAGAGTATGTGTAAGCTAGCTCACTACTACTGCTAGATCCAGATCCTGTATTTGGCTAACTGACTTCCTCTTATATCCACAGCATATCCTGGGAGCCATCAGCATATTGTTCACCTTGGATTTTTTTCAGCCAATCTCAGATTCATTCACCTCTGCATCAACCAGTCTGCGGTCTTCCTGCTTCATCACCCAGCTCTCTTCTTATCAGCCTCTGCAGCTACAGTAGAAGATTTCAGCTCACATCTGACTCAAAAACTTGAACAGGCTAGACTTACCCACTTCTAAAATTTTGAACACTGTTGTGATATTAATTTCTCTATATATGCATACACATCAATTTTTTGCTTCTTGAAAGAACCCAGCTCGACACAGATGAGAACTTCTAATTCTATTTGAATCCCATGTCTATTTATATGTTTTAGAAGGTATGCATGAACAAGAGATGGCCATGAAATAATTGGAAAGATCTCAAATAATTTAATTAAAAATACTTGAAGAAATATTCTGTTTATAACTTCAAGAAATACTCATATTATGATGCTGATTTAAATATGTTTCAGAAAAAACTCAATAGGAAGATAAACTAAATGATTTTCAGGTATTGAAATAATATTAAGATTAATAAGGATGTATAACAAGATCAAGATGGAGTGAAAGTAGATTTGCCATTGTATATTTTAGAAAACAGTGTATGTAACTTTTAAATATTTATTGTTTTATTACATTGATTTGTACTTCCAAATTAAAAAATTTAAATATTTTTAACATTAATGTGCAAAATGGAAATATAATTAGTCAGAATATTATGTACTTAACCAGAATTAAATCAATTGCTTTTCATTATTTTGTTATAATTTTGTTCACCAGAAGGTCTATAAAATCATCAAATGAAATACCAAAAATAGTAATGGTTGTAGTAATAGTATTCCCTAATTGACATAATGTAGTTTCGCAAATTATTTAATTTATGGCTTATTTTTGTTCTGTTTTGGGGGGTTGGTGGTTTATTCCTGATTAAAGAGCCTTTACATGATGATTGGGAGGGGAGGAAGTGTTCAGGAACTAGAGGAAGGTTTTGAGTTTCATTGTTGTTACACTGAACCCTGTGTGGCCCATCTCCTCCTCACTACCCCTCTGGAAGGGGTGTTCAGCTCTCTACAGGTGGGCATTGGGTCCCCATCATGAGAGGCGACACCAGGAGGGAAGGGCATGTAGAAAGGGAGAACCGATCTCGGAGATCTATGTGTAACCTCCTCTCTGGGAGATTGTCAAGGGGGAGGCGGGTGAGGGGAGATGCCGGGGAGTGTAAGATAAGATATAATAATTATTTATAAACTATCAAGGGACCAGGGGTGGGATCGGGGAGGGAGGGGGATGGGGGAAAAAAAAGGGAAACCGAGCTGATTCCAGGAACCCAAGTGGAAGGTGAATTATGAGAGTGATGAGTGCAATGAATGTATAAGGGTGCTTTGCTCATTTGATATATGCACAGATTGTGATAAGAGCCTTATGAGCCCCAATAAAAAGATTTTTTAAAAAAAGAAAGAAAATGATTAGGGCAAAGAATGTACGGATGTGCTTTATACAATTGATGTATGTATATGTATATGTATGGATTGTGATAAGAGTTGTATGAGCCCCTAATAAAATGTAAAAAAAAAAAGAGCCTTTACAAACACACACACACACACATTACATTTCTTTATCTTGCTAATATCTTATATTTGAGTTTAGAAAAAAATGTCAGAAATACTCTCTGGGTTAACTTGAATTGAATCTTAGTTGAGATTTTAACTAATGTTTATCTTCCTGTTTCACCAACATAATGAATACAACTTTTACAAAATGTTGACATTCGTAAGGCAATACCAGATAGTGGACTAATTGTTATAAAGATAAAAACTCACAATTGTGCTGTAATAAGATATTTGTCATGAATATCTTACAAATGCAAGTTGACTATGAAACTAGTTTAAATGTTTTGAATGATTATTTTATAAGAAAGACAGATTAATTTAATTTGAGCACTGCTTGGGGAAAGTCAATACAGAGATTGCCAATATAAGCAATTACATGTTAAATGGAATTTGTACAGCACATTTCAGTGCAGATCTTGCATTTCAATTTATTTTGCATAATTGCAAATGATTACATTCCAATGAGGCAATACAAACTGCAAGTCATGGGAAATATCAAAACGTCTCTTCACTAATAGGAAACAATGAGCGCTTTAAGCTTAAAGTATTGAATGACAATAAAACAAAAGGATATAGAACAACAGTTCTCAAACTGTGGGTCAAAATTAAAGTGATGAAGTAAAAACGAATATAATTTTATGGCTGAGGGGGGTCCCCACAACATGAGGAACTGTACTAAAGGGTCACAGCAACTAAGAAGATACAGAACCACTGATGGTGAGAGTCAATGTTCATTCATCTTGAGGAACTTGTGCTGGACTGAATTGCAATTTTTTGAATAAAAATTCCTATTAAAAATGAGATATTTGCCCAATGACTTTCGTTTAGAAACTTTTGCTATCAAGAAATTCTTTTACACTTTGTATAACTCATATCAGATTGTCTTCTTCCTATGTTCCTTTTGAAAAAGATGACTGATAATTTTATATTTGTTATGATCCAGTTTCATATATTGCAGGGTTTGGGGCATGCTCTGCATCCTTGAATAGCCATATGAGTTATTTAAATTCCATTACACTTCATTTATTTTGGAACTCAGATTGTTGTTGTTGTTATTGTTGTTGTTAGTGGCCAAAGATTTTATTCAGATTCAAAATTAGCACACAAACTGCTCCAGAGGGATTCATTACTGTGATCTTTGGAAAAAAGATTTGCTTTCACCAGACACATTTTCTGTGGGGACTACAGGTGGGATCAAACTTCCAACCTGGCCGAATAGTAGTCAGACACTTCATGTTTTGAGGTCTCTCCTGAAGTGTGAATATTTTCTTTAAAGATGATGTTTGCATTGTCAACATATTTTGAATCAAAATGTTTTACTTAGTCTTTATTTTTCGTTCTTTTTTTATTAACTCTTTTTAAAAATCATTTTATTAGGGCCTCATACAACTATCACCATACATACATCAATTATGTAAAACACATTTGTACATCCGTTGCACTCATCATTCTCAAACCATTTGCTCTCCACCCAAGCCCCAGGCATCAGGTCCTCATTTTCCCCTCCCTCTCCACTCTTCCCTCCCTCATGAACCCTTCATAATTTAGAAATTATTATTTTGTCATCTTGCTCTGTCCCACGTCTCCCTTCACCCACTTTTCTGTTGTATGTCCCCCAGGAAGGAGGTCACATATAGATTGCGGTTCCCCCTTTCAATAGAAAAACAGACACAAATGCCTATGTAAAATCACAAGAGTTAATCAACAGGTCTGAAATTTATGGAACATGATTGGAAAGAATGAGAAGGTTTTATGGGATGTTTCTTAAATCCAGGGGGTGAGGAGCACCAGATTCATAGTGACTAAAGCAGGAATTCTGAAATCCTTGAAAAATACAGATCGACTCTTTTCCAAAGTAAAGTAATATGCGGTTGACCTGAAGTCTAATGGATCAACTTTGTGTTTACTTTGAACTTTTTTTCCCAGTTGCCCAGAAATTGATAAAACTCACACCAATGATTCAAGGCATTCCATATTCACTCAAATCAAGTTGAGACGCATATTTATTTTATTCTCATTAGCCCACACAGAAAATCTAGAACAAATATGTGGCAATTACCCAATTCATTATATCAATCAATACAAATGATTCTTATATTACCCAGCTAAATCAGCCACCTAAATTAGAAATTGTGTGGCAAACTTATGAGGATTATTTCAAACATGTTATTCAACTCAACATGCTTTCCCTTAATTTGAAGCATTAGGTCTTTGAAATGGTGAAAATTCTCATTTTTTTGTTGACAGATATTGCATAGCAACAGCCCTATATCCTAGTTATAAAGCGCGATGCTTAGGAAATACTGCTCTATAATTTGAGCATTCTGTTGGGTTCCCTTTCTTTGGAATGGGTACCAATATACTTTTTTTTTTCCAGCCAGGTGGCCAAGTAGCTGTCTTCCAAATTTTCTGGCATTGATGACTGCTTTCAGAGCATCATCAGCTTCCTGAAACATTTTAATTTCAATTCCTGGAGCATTGTTTTTGGCTAATGCCTTTAGCACAGCTTGAACTGCATCTTTCAGTACTGCTGGTTCCTAGTCCTGTGCTAACTCTTGACATGGCCCACTGTCAGCTACTTCTTTGGCGCAGTGACTAGGGATTCTTTCCATCTCTTTTTCATGCCTCCCACATTATTCAATATTTTGTCCAGAGTTCAGTATTTCCACGTAAGGATTGATTATTTTCTTTACTTCTTTCAGAGTAAAATAAGCTGCACGTGTTTTTCCATTTTGATTTTCTACTATAGGGCAGCGTACATTTCATTATAATATTTGACTTTGTCTTTCAAACTGTTCTTTAATATTTTTTTCTGTGCTGCTCTTTGATTTCTATTTCCTTCCATTTGTTTTAACTGTTCCATGATTAAGAGTAGGTTTCAGAGTCTCTTCTGATCCTACATTGATCTTTTCTTTTTTCTAGTCCTTTTAATGACCCTTCACTTGCTTCATGAATGATGTTCTGTTTTTTTTTCAATAATTTAATTGGGGGCTCTACAGCTCTTATCACAATCCAAATATACATCCATTGTGTCAAGCACATTTGTACATTTGTTGACATCATCATTTTCAAACATTTGCTTACTACTTGAACCCTTGGTATCAGTTCCTCATTTTCCCCTCCCTCCTCCTACCTCCCTTCCTCATGAACTCTTGATAATTTAAAAATTATTATTATTTTTCCATGTCTTCAACTGTCCAATGTCTCCCTTCACCCACTTATTAGGTGTCTATCCCCCTGGGAGGGAGTTATACTCAGGTCATTGTGATTGGTTCAGCCTTTCTCCCTGCACCTTTCTCTTACCCTCCTGGGCTGGCTACTCTCAATATTGGTCCCAAGGGATAATCTGTCCTGTGTTCCTGTGTTTCCATCTTTTATCTGAACCCATGTAAATGCTCTTGTCTAGCCAGATTCCTAAGGTAGAATTGGGGTCATGATAGTGGTGGTGAGGAAGCATGAAAGAACCACAGAAAAGGTCTATGTTTCATCAGTGCAATACTGCACCCTGACTGGCCTGTCTTCTCCCCGAAACCTTTCTGTAAGGAAATGTCCAATTGCCTGAAGGTTGGTTTGGGGCCTCCACTCCACACTTCCCCCCATCCATTCACATTGACATATTTTATTCTAGGTCTTTGATGCCTGATACCTGATCCCGTCGACACCACATATTCATGCAGGCTGGTGTGCTTCTTCCATGTGGGCTTTGTTGCTTCTGAGCTAGATGGCCGCTTGTTTATCTTCAAGGCTTTAAGACCCCAGACACTATATCTTTTGATAGCTGGGCACCATCAGCTTTCTTCATCATGTTTGCTTATACAACCAATTTGTCTTAAACAATTTTGTCAGGAAGGTGATCATCTCAGAATGTCAGATTACTAGAACAAAGTGTTCTTGTATTGAGGGAGTACTTGAGTAGAGGCCCAATATCCATCTGCTTCCTTAATACTAAACCTATAAATATATTCACATAGATCTATTTCCCCATCTTCATATATAAAAATATTTACATATGTACATGTCTGATTCTTGATCTCTATAAATACCCTTTTCCTCCTAGTTCTTTCCTCTATTTCCTTTAACTCTCCTCCTGTCCCACTTTCATGTTCAGCCTTCATTTGGGTTTCGGTAATTCCTCTCAGTTACATTGCTCTTGCTCAAACCCTCACAAACCTTCTACACCCTCCTTGCCATTGATTTAATTCACTTGTTTCCTTGTCCCTGGGTTTGTTAACACCCACTTCCTTTTAGTCCAACTCCCCCTTTCCCATGTCCCCCCAGAATAGTCGTCCCATTGTTTTCTCCTCTGGCTTGTTTTCCCGCCTATATTATCTAGATAGACATGCAGAGATAATAATATGCACAGACACAAGACTGAACAAAACAAAGCAACAATAGAAAATAAAGCAATAACTCCAACAACAACAACAAAACAAAATAAAAAAAACCAATAACAGAAAAACGAAAAGCCTATAAATATTTCAAGGTCTGTTTGTTGACCTTTAGGAGTGTTTTCTGGTGAAGTCTGATGGGGTGCCATGCCCTGGCCCCAAAGTCTATTTTGGTATTCCCTGGGGATTTCATTGCTCTGCTCCCCTTGCTGTTCTCTAACACACCCTTAGACTTTCGCTTCAGTGTGGTGGGGTCATATCAAGCACAATACCAGCAGTGTGTCTCCAGTGTTGTCCCATGTTATGGGTCAGTGAGGGATGTCATGTCTTGTGGTAGGGTAGTCCTCCAGTCCTCTCTGTGCATTGAATGCTGTGAGCATTAATAATACCATCCTCAGGGTTTGATGGGCCAGGATGTGTTTCACTCTTTTTCCCTTCCTTTTCGTTTGCTCCTGTGTGCTCTGATCAGACACATCCCTTCAGGACCAGTGGTGAGAGTGTCCATACCTGGATGGTGGAGGGAAGGTGGGGTAGAAAGGGGAAACCAATTACAAGGATCTTATATATAACCTCCTTCTTGGGGAATGGACAACAGAAAAGTGGGTGAAGGGAGATGTCAGACAGTGTAAGGTATGACAAAATAATAATATATAAATTATCAAGAGTTTATGAGAGTGGGGGAAGAAGGAAGGGGGGGGAATGAGGAGCTGATATCAAGGGCTCAAGTAGAAAGCAAATGTTTTGAGAATGATGCTGGCAACATATGTATGGAGTGAGGTAAGGGTCTTCCTTCAATTTTCTGCAGATATATGTCCATTTTTTCCAATGCCACATATTGAAGAAGGCATCTGCTTCCCATTTGATATTTTTTGGGTCCTTATCGAAGATCATTTGCCTGTATGGTGATGTTTCATTTCTGGATTTTCCACCCTTTTCCATTGGTCTGAATATCTACTATTATACCAATACCAAACAGTTTTGACCACTGTGGCTGTATAGTAAGTACTAAAGTGAGGTAAAGCAAACACTCCAACTTAATCCTTCCTTTTTTATAAATCATTTTATTGGGTGCTCTTACAATTCTTATCACAATCCATACATACATCCTCTGGTCTAGCCAGATTTGTAAGGTAGAATTGGGATCATAACGGGAGGAAGCATTTAGAAACTAAATTTATTTCCGCTCCGATCGGGGCCAATACACACTCCTTTTGCAATAGTGATTTATCCTATAATTGTTTTCCCTCGTTTTCGTCATCTTCCTTGTGTTGATTTCGAGCTTTATGGCAGAGTGGTCAGAGAGAGAGAGAGGTCTGTATGATATCAATGTGCTTAAATTTATGTAGATTCGACTTATGCCCCAGCATGCTGTCTATCTCCCAATAGGTGCCATGTGGGCTTGAAAGGAATGCATTTTTTTTTTTTGCATTTTGGGTAGAGAGCTCTCAGGTCAAATTGTCTAATGGTAGTTTTTAGATATTTAGCCTCCTTGTTCAGTTTCTTTCCCAGTAATCTATCTTTCTCAGAGAACAGTGTATTATAATTGATGAGGGTGTGCTTTCTTTTTTTCCTTTTTTTTAGAATGTTTGATTGACATATTCTGCTGAACGCTTTTTTTTGGGCGAGTAAATGTTTAGAATGCTTAGTGCTTCTTGGTCTACGGTTGCCTTGACCATTATTTAGTGTCCCTCTTTATCTCTTGTTATGGCTTGCACTTTGAGTTCTATTTTATCTGAGATTAGGATTGCAGCACCTGCTTTTTTTTAAATTACTTTTTGCTTGGTATGTTTTTCTCTAGTTTTTGATTCTCAGCCTATTTTTGTCTGTAATCTTGAGATGTGTCACCTGTAGGCAGCAGATCAAGGGTTGTGTATTCCAAGTCAATCTGTTAGTCTCTGTCTTTTAAGACCTGAGTTCAATCCATTGATATTCAGGGTTATTAAATCTATCTGTGGTCTCTGTGGTATAATTAGCTCCCTCTTGTGTGTGGGGTTTTCCTACCTCCATTTCTTCTTCGTGGCTTGTGCATGTGTGTTTGTGGTTCACTCTTGCCTTCTTTCTATCGTTGAGCCAATGTTATCTTGGAAGCTGTTTTCCCTTTGATGGTCTCTGGGTGAAGTGTGGCAGTCTCTTATATGTGCTTGGTGAGTGTTCTTCTGCCAATACTGGGTCATCAAGGATCTCTTGTAGTGCTGGGTTCCTTTTAGTATATTCTCTGTGTGTTTCCTTGTCTGGAAAGACTCTCACTTCTCCATCAACCCTGATAGATAATTCAGGATTATACTCTAACCCTGGATAGAGTATTCTTGGGTTTGCTTTATTTTCCTTCAGTGTTCAGAATGTGTTGCTTCACCCTCTCCTCTTCTTCATAGTGTCCGCTGATAAGTCTGAACATATTCCTATCTGACTGCCTGTTTTTCCCTAGCTGCTCTCATAATTTTCTCCTTTTCCTCAAAGTTGGATAGTTTAACAACTCTATGTCTTGGTTACTTCTTGGGATTCAGTCTACCTGGTGGTCTTTCCACCTCCTGGATGGTTGCCTGATTTTCCTTCATCAAGCTAGGGAAGTTTTCTTCCAAGCATTTCTTCACTATTTTTGACATGGATTTCCTTGATGTATATTCTTCTGCTAATCCGATTATTCTAATATTGTTCCTTCTCATAGCATCAGATATAGCTCTGAGGTTTGCTTCAGCTTCTCAGATTGACTTGTTAGACTTTTTCTTACATTTATTAATTTCTGCTTGCGAGTCCTCTAGGTCACTGGTGTGGTTCTCTGCCTCCTCCCTTCTCTGGGTGAAGTCGGTGAGTTTGCTATTAGTTTTTGTTATCTCATCCCTTAGCTCCTGTATTTACCTTTGGTGCATGGCCTTTATCTCATCTATCATTGCATTCTTTTTCTGTAATTCATCCCTCATGACCTGTATGACTCTAAGCAGCATTCTGAAGATTTATTTCTGTGGGACATCAACATCTGCCTTTTCTATGATGTCATTAGGTCCAGGTGGTACCCTGGCATTGGATTTTATTTCTCTTTTCTGTTGAAGCTGTGGACGCAGCTCGCTGTTTTTCTGATTGATTGGAACTAGGTGCCATTTTACTGGTGTATCAGAGGCCTGGGCTCTCTCTTTGGTAGGTTGGTGTTCGTTTTTCTATAGGTTGCCTATAAATAACTGCCTTGGGTGGTCATGTTTCTGGGGTTTCCCTAACACCTAAGACTATGTTTGTGCTCCAGCCACCTTCAGGTCTGTAGGGGCTGTCTGCCACTGGGCACACTGTGGTCTTATCGAAAGTGTTGGCCTGAGTGCATGGAAGTATAGGTCAGGGACTGGTTGGGGATTGGGTTGTCTGTCCCTGCCTAGGAGCACTTCCCACAAATAGGTGGTAAGAAGGAGGGCCCTCTACTTCTTTTAATGTGCAAATTCACTGATCAGAGCACAGAAGGGATGGGGGGGGGTGCATAGGGAGAAGGCAGAATCCAGTAGAAAAGCCCAGAAGGCTTGAGTCCCTACACCACAGCTGCCCACATGCCTGGCAGGCCCAGAACTTCAAGGTTGGATGGAAACCTCTGTGTGTGTGGAGGAGAGCTGGCTGGCAGATCTGTGGTGTGCGCCAATTTTGGGCAGGGACTTCTGGGTGGCTCAGCGGTCTGGCTGGCAGATTTTGGTGGAGCACTGAGATAGAGCTGAAGCTTTTGCCTTATGTCTGGCTGCCCCGAGACACCAGGGTGCTAGCCTCTTGGCTGGTGATAGGAGTGGCTGGTGGGTCTGTAAGGAGCACCGGGGTGGGCAATGAACCTCTTGATGGGGTTAGTGGATCTGGGAGGGGTGCCCAGATGGACACAAACCTCTTGGCTCTTGATGGGGGTGTGGGGGCTGTCTGGTAGGTCTGAGAGGAGTGCCCAGACTAGCACCGAGGCAGGGCCTGGCTGGCCTGTGGCACCGAGTCGAGGAGGAGCCGGTGCCCTGAGCACTGCAAAAGAGGTAACTGGTGGGCCTGAGACCATGGGAATTGTGAGCTTCTGGTCCAGAAAATTTCTCTGAGCTGTCTAAGGGATCAACCAACAGACTTGATACTCTTACTTGGCTCCCAACTCTTCCCATTCACCAATCATCACGGAGATCTTGCCATAACCTACCTATCTGGTCGCCATCATGGCCTTCCCTCTCAATGATGTTCTTGATGTCATCCCACAGCTCATCAGTTCTTCTGTCACTAATGTTCAATGTATTAAATTAGTTATTGAGATGTTCTTGATTCAGGTGAGATAGATTCAAGTAGTATTTTGACTCTCAAGGGCTTGTTTGAAATTTCTTGAGCTTCATCCTGAACTTACACATGAATAATCGATTGTCTGTTCCACAATCAGCTCCTATTCTGGTTTATGCTGCTAAATTATGGAACTATATCACTGGTATCATATTCAAATACAAATTTGCTGAATATCATGCAATAACTGTCACAACAGGGACTAGATTGACATGGAACTACCAGAGGTTCATATTGGATTCAGAAGAGGACATGGAGCAAGGTTTATCATTGTTGCTGCCAAACAAGTCATGGCCCAATGCAGAAACACCAGAAAGAACTTTATTTTTGTTTATTGTTATTTTGATTAAGCAAAGGCTTTTGACTATTTGGATCATAACAAACTATGAGTAGCTTTGAGAAGAATTTGAATTCTGGATCACTTCATTGGGCTCGTGCAAACTTGTACATGAATCAAGAGGCAGTTTATGGGAAACAAAAAAGATAATACTGCATGACTTAAAATCAAGAAAGGTCTGTGCCAGGGTTGTATCCTCTTCACTAAGTATGGTAATTGCATTATTTCCTGTACTGCTGCTCTGCCTGGACTTCTAGGACAGCAGATATATAGAAGGGTAAGGGTGGTATTCAAGCTGTTCGTCAGGTTACAGCTTTGTGATGCCTCCCTGTGAGCATGACCTTCTCATAATGAGGAGCCTGGGAACCTACCCTATCTTTCTGCTTCACCTTCCTGCTGGCTGACCCTAGTTATTACCTGGGTCCTGGATGCATGAGTCCAGTGCCATTGAATCCACATGACATTGCACTCACCAGCCTATTATTTCCTGTGTTCTGAACCATTGCTTATGACTGCGGGAATCTGAAGAGGGACCTATGGACTAATTTCAGACTTAAGAACTTGAGTTGGTCTGTACAGGTTGTTTTCCTGATATATAATTACTTTTTTATATAAAGCTCTTTCTTACACATAAATGAGTGTCACTCGATTTGTTTCTCTAATTAATCCAGCCTAACACACAATAATTATTCAATCTGTGTGCATAGCACATAATCAGAGAAGCTGGTTAATATAAAGAAGAATGTGGCATCAGTCTTGGAAAATGACTTATTAACAAACTGTGATATGCAGATCATATAACCTTGCTTTCTGGAAGTGAGGTGGATTTAAATCACTTGCAGATGAAGATAAAAGATTAGAGTCTCCAATATGGATTACATACAGCTCAATATAAAGAAAACCAAAATCCTCACATTTGGACCAATAGGTAACATCATGGTAAAAGGAGAGAAGATGAAATTGTCAAGGATTTTGTCTTGGTTGGATCCACAATCAGTGCACATGAAAGCAGAAGCCAAGAGATCAAAAGACACATCACCTTGGTTAAATGTGCTGCACAAGACATCTTTAGATTACTGAAAAACAAGGCTGATAATTTGAGGATTAAAATTAGATGGATTGACCCAAACCTTAGTATTTTAAATCACCTCATATGCATGTGAAAGTTGAACATTGAATAAGAATGATTGAAGAAGACAAGACTTCCAACTCCTAAGGAATGCTAATTCTGGGCAGGAAGTACTTGCCTACTCAAGGAAAGTGTGGTAGTTTTGCCCCCTCAAAGTCAACTTGGAAGAAATTTGATTTCCTTCCAAAAGGATAAGCTGAAACACACACAGTTACATGTGAACATGCAGCCACACACACACACAGAACTCAGCTTTGAAGAGAAAGGTGGGAAATATACAGTCTACTGTATTTATTCAGGCAAACAATATGCAGCAGATTTTCTTTGTCCATTGACAAGAAGACAATATCTAAGACCATGTACAATGTGCACGGATGGTTTTTTTCTTTTAAATGTTGTTAGGTGCTGTCTAGCTTGTTCTAACTCATACCAGCACGTTGTCCAACATAAGATACCACTCAGCCCTGCACCAATTTCATCATTATTATGTTTATGCTTGTTTTTGCAGCCACTGTGTCAATATATCTTGTGGAGGCTCGTCTTTTCCATTGCCCGTCCATTTTATCAAGCATGATGTCCTATTCCAGGGACTGGTCACTCCTTATAATATATCCAAAATCTTGTGTGTTAGTCTAGGTACTTTAGAGAAACAAATCCACAGAAAATCATGTATAAGAGAGTTTTATGTAAAGGTTAAGTGCACATCAAGAAAACATCTCAACCTAGTGCTGCCCAAGCCCACAAGTCCAACGTTAACCCATATGTCTGACACCAATCCAGAAAGCCCTCCTCCATCTCACAAAACATACAGTATGACATTGATTGCAGGGGAAAGCCAAATCAGCATCTCAGCACTGAGAAGGTTCTCCACATAGCTGCTCCAGCACCCAGGGCTGCATCGTGGTAGGTCTATGTGGCTTCATACTGGGGGTGTCTTGCTGGAAGTGAGCTTTGCAAGCTGAAGCAGGGAACTGGCTAAGGCACCTGCACCCTGGTCCGACCATCAGAAAGCAAGAGACCAGAGAACCAGAAAGGCAAGCTCTCTCCGAACCATTTATCTCTCTGCCCGTCAATTAACCCTAGATGTGTGTATCAGCCAGATTGGCACAATAAGCTTTAACTGTCTCAATCGACCCCTTGCCAACTTGGCACCTGTACATAGTTCTTTAGCCTCACAAGTGCAATTAAGTAACATCTACACTCTTAATCCTATAATCCTGTAAATATTTTCCCCGACCTATGAAAGTTTGTAAGCCAACTACCTCATGCCTTTATCCCCCAATTTTGGGCCTTGTCACCCTTGCTTCTACGGAGCATTCTGGCTTTACTTCCAGGACAGATTTGTCTATCTTCTGGCAGTCTTTGGTGCTTTCAACATTCTTTGCCAGCATCATAATTCAAATACATGGATTCTTCTTCAGTCTTCCTAAGTCAATGTTCAACTTTCACATTCATATGAGAAAATTTAAAATACCATGGCTTGGGTCAGGTATACCTTAGTCTTCAGATTAACATCCTTGCCTTCAACCCTTTTAAGATGTTTTGTGCAGCAGATTTATCAAATACAGGGTGACATCTTATCTCTTCACTGATGCTTCCATAAGTATTGATTATGGATAAAAGCAAGATAAAATCTCAGACAAGTTCTATCTTTTTTCCATTTATCTTGATGTTACCTACTGTGAGGGTTTTGGTTTTCTGTAAATTGATTTGTAATCTTCATATAACTGTAGAATTATATGATCATGCAACACAGCAGTAATTACAGGGACCATATAACCAGGACACTTTTTTGTGTTGCCAATAGAAACATGGTATACTCCTTGCATAAAACTTTCACTGATAATATAATTATCCCAAAACATTGTAATGTACTATACAATTTTTTATTATCAAAACTGTGGTATATTCATGTGTTTTCCCTTTTAAGCATACTAAAAGGTATACTTTATACATAAAGTATATGCTTGACATTATGAGGAGGCACAAAACAAAAAAATGAAATCATGCTGGGCAGAATATTGCTTTCCAAGTACACATTTTCTCCACTTATTGAGCATCAAACAGCTAGCTCTGAGTTATTGTACCCAGTGGCATTGCCTGGGGAGGTTCTCTCTGGTCATGGTGAAATGTTCAAAAAAGCAGTTTCACTTGGTTCTCATTTTTTGTGAAGTCCGATTTAAGAGAGCAGCATACAGATGTGAACATTTATTTCCTGCTAGGAGAAATGCCACAGAAATTGTTATGATGTTGAACACAGCTTACAAGGACAGTGCTATGGGACAAAAGCAAGTGTATTTCAAAAAAGGTGACATGTCAACTGATGACAACCTCATTCTGGATATTCATCAACTTCCCAATCAAACAATAATGTCAACACATGGTGCATTTGGAGTTTTTTCCACCAGGTCAGACTGCTAATCAAACTTTCTATTCAGAAAAGATTGTATAACAGAGTGTGATATAAACATGCCTGATTTGTGGCAGGCAGGTTTTGCCACTATAACAAAGAATCTGCTCACACAGCCATTTCAGTGTGCCAGATTTTGGCAAAAAACAAACAAACAAAATGCATATGCCTCTTGCCCTATGGACCTTACTCACCTGGCCTTGCTCTGTGCAACTTCTTTGTGTTTCCACAATTGCAGAGGGACATAAAAGGACAGCCATTTGGAGTTTTTCTTTTTTCCTATCGTGTTTTTTTTAAATTAGTTTCTTGGGGACTCATATAACTCTTATCACAATCCATACATACATACATTGTGTCAAGCACATTTACACATTTGTTGGAAAGGACAGCCATTTGATGACATTTAAGAGGTGAAGGAAAAAAAACATCTACCCCCCAAAATAATTTGGAAAATGTTTCCAAGAATGGAATCACAGACTTGACAATTGTATTTAGTGTAATGGAGAGTACTTTGAAGCTGATAAGGTTGTTTTGTAAAAAAAAACCCAACAAACCAACAAATTCAAATTAAATACATAGTTTTGAAAAAATTCAGGTTTTGTGGAGGATACCTTATTGTATAATGGATTTTAAAACACAAATATATATGAGTTCTATTCAGACAAGATTTAAAAATATACTCTCAAATTAAATTTATGAGTTAAGCAAAACCCTGGTGCCAAAGCAAAAGGCATCACTAAAAAACTTAGGTATCAATATCCATAATGAACAAATCCTAGTCAATATACTCTAACAAAGTATCAAAAATTACTACATTATGGATTTCATATAATATATTCAAGAGTAGTGCAACATTGCAAAAATATCAACTTAAAGCACTATTCAAATAAAACAAAATAACTTCATGATGACATCTATTGATACCAAAACAAACAAAGAAATAAACATTTGACAAATTCAACACCCATTCTGATTAAAAACGATAAACAATATATGAATATAAGGAAAATTCCTCAACATATGTAAGGGCATAAATGCAAACCCAATGGCCAACTGTGTTAGTCCAATTGGCAACCTGCGGGCAGGTTGATTACATAGGACCACTTCCATCATGGAGGGTGCAGCGGTTTGTTCTTACTGGCACAGACACCTACTGTGGATATGGATTTGCCTTCCCTGCACACAATGCTTCTGCCAAAACTACCATTCATGGACTTACAGAATGCCTCATCCACCAGCATGGCATCCACATAGCATTACTTCAGCTCAAGGAGCTCACTTCACAGTAAATGCGTGTGGCAATGGGTCCATGCCCATGAATCTACTGGTCGTGTCATGTTCCTCATCATCCTGAAGCTGCTGGCTTGAAAGAGCGATGGAATGGCCTCCTAGGGCACAATTAGGGAGTCAGCTAAATGGCAACAACTTACAGGGTTGGGGCAATGTTCTCCAGGAGGCTGTATGTGCTCTAAAGCAGTAGGCAATATATGGTGCTGTGTCTCCAATAGCCAGGATTCATGGGTCCAGGAACCAAGGGGTGGAAACTAAAGTGACACCACTCACCATTAAGCCTAGTGATCCCCTTGCAGCATTTTTGCTTCCTGTCCCAGCAACCCTATGCGCTTCAGGCATGAAGGCCCTGGACCTGAAGGAAGGAACTCACTCACCTAGAAACACAGCACGGATTCCACTGAACTGGCAGCTGAGAATGCCCACTGGCCACTTTGGACTTCTCATGACTTTGGATCAACAGGTCAGGAAGGGTGTCACTGTACAGAGTGATGTGATTGATCCTGATTACGAAGGAGAAATTGGACTGGTACTACATACTGGAGGTAAAGAAAAAGATGCGTGGAATCCTGGAGATCCCATAGGCCATCTCTCAGTACTACCGTGCCATGTGATTAAAGAAACCCCACTCCTGGTACCATAATGTGTTAGTCTGCATAGGTTAGTTAGAGAAATAAATCCATAGAAACTCAGATGTGTATAAGAGAGAGTTTTACATAAAAGGTAATTGTACATTAAGAAAGCATCTCAACCAGGTCCAGTCCAAGCTCATAAGTCTGATATTAGCCCATATGTCTGATATCAATCTATAAAGTCCTCTTTTGACTCACTAAACTCATGCAACATCGCCAAATGCAGAGAGATCACAGGCCAGTGGGATGGAAGTCTTCTGGGTCCAGTGGCATTATAAGGATCTCAGCACTGGCAGGGGTCTCCACCTGGATTCTCTAGTACCCAGAGATGCATCAGGTAAGGTCCATGTGGCTTCTCCAGCTTCACTAGGATAGCTCCATGTGTCTTGTCAGCTGCAATGTTTCCCAAGGAGTGAATCGAAAGAAGAGACTGTCTCCCATCTCCAAACAAAGTAATTCCAGAGTTTTCCAAGAATCCTCAGGGGAAGGACATACCCACTGAGACCTCATTGGCTATGTTCTAATTGACAGGCTATATTCCATCCCTACACTCATAATCCTCAAATTGACAAAGGATTGTATAACTACCACACCACTGTTATTGTCAATGAAAACAGATCGAAATCATTCCCCTTGTAAATGGAAACTAGACAAGGATGCCCTCTTCACTTACATTCAAATAATGCATCCAAAATTTCAAGAAGAAGTAAAAATATTTTTATTTGTAGATGTTAGGTTCTTTTTCACACGAAATCTTGGAGGTTCAACAAGGAAGCTATTATAATAGAGCATTCCAACAAAGTGACAAGGTAAAGGACAACATGTAAAAATTAGTCGGAGTCCTCTACACAACTAGAAACATGAAAAGGAAATATGGAAAATAATAGCTTACAAAATAATGGATTGTTTTCAAATTAACCAAACAAGATACACAAAAGATTTATGCAAATAAAACTACAAATTCACCTGGACAAAACCAAAAGACACATAAATGGAAGAACATGCTATGTTAATGGATAGAAAAACACTCTATTCTGAAAATATCAGCATTACCTAAAACTATCTATAGATCAATTTCACTTTCTTTTAAAAAAAATCATTTTCTTAGGAGCTTTTACAGATATTCAATTAGATCAAGCATGATTGTACAATTACTACCACCATCAGTTTTGAAACATTTTCTTTCTCTTTGAACTCTTTGATAGCAGCACCCCTTTATCTCCTCCATCCCCCACCTTCACCTCCAGGAACCCTATCATTATATTTATTTATTTATTTTGCCATATTTTACACCACCCCATGTATATGTTTACAAACAATTCTGTTATTCATTCCCCTCGACTGGGGTTATACAGTCACCATTGCTATCAGTTCCGCCTTCTTGCCCTCTTTCATGTACCCTCAGGGAATCATTACTACCGTTACTATTTCTGAAGGGTTTATATAGCGCCCGTTAAAACACATAACTACACTCCAGTTCTTTAATATTTCCTCCCCTTATTATTATGGTCTTGGTTTTACTGCATTAATCTTGTTAGACCTGTGTATATTCATTTGTATAATTAAGATAGCTTGATGCATGAAATTCAAGATAAATTTCACTTTCAATGAAAATTTCCATCACAATCTTTAAAAAAACAGGAAAAAAATGTACTATTTTTTATGTCAAGAGAGAAATCCCTTGATAAGCAAAGTAACAATGAATAAGAACAATTTAGAAAGTCTCTCAATTCTCTATCTGAAAACCTATTATGCCATCATAATAATCCAAAATGTCTAGAACTGGTAAAACAACTGATATATAGACTAGTGAACAGAATTGAAAACCCCAAAGTAAATCCATCCACACATATGGACAGTTGCCACCACTTGCTGCTGTGATTTTGGAAGCTGTCACTGGTGTTTCAAATACCAGCAGTCACCCAAGATGAACAGGCTTCTGCAGAGCTTCTAAGATTAAATATAGACTACAAAGAAGGAATTGGCTATCCATTTCTGAGGAATAAGCCATTCAAAATATTGTCAGATAGTAAAAACCTACGAATAGAAGCAGAGCATTGTTGGAGATAGTGCCAGATGATAAGCCTCTCAGGTCAAATACCCTCAAACTATAACTGGGGATGAGCTGCCTTTTCAAAGTAGAGTCACCGCTATTGATGTGGACCAAATAAAGCCTGTTGGAGTAAAGCTTTCACAACCTTCATTTGCTAATGGAGCAAGATTAAAAATGAAAAGAAACAACTGCCAATACAAATTAATTGGAATATACAAAGAAGGAATCAAGCACAAATGGAAGTTGTCCAAAAAATGGAACACATAAATGTAGATATTCTAGGTGTAAGTGAGCTGAGATGGATTGGCATTTGAGATTTTGAATCAGAACATTATATGGTCTTTCTATCATGGGAATATCAGATTCAAGAGAAATGACATCATATTCATCATTTTATGATCTAGCTTACAGTGCAATTCTATTTATGATAGGATAAGATCTATGAGCATCAAACAGTATTACTTGAATTTATACACCAATCACTAGAATGAGTGATGCTGAAATTGAAGAATTCTACCAATGTCTTTGATCTGAATTGGATTAAACATTCAAGCAAAATCCATTGGTAATTATTAGTGACTGGAATCCACAATTAAAAACAGAGAGAAATGAATGGTAATTGAAATATATGGTCTTAGTGATAAAAGTTATGTTATAGGTTGCATGATAGAAGTAGGCAAGACCAATGAATTTTTCATCACAAATACAATTTTTTAAAGACACAAACTGTGACTATACACGTACACATGGACTTCTCCGGTAACTAGTCAATATTCGATCATTTCAGGATGTAACATATAAGCAAGAACCAACAGTTCTGAAGAAATTCAAGCAGCACTGAAAACATTAGTGAAAAACAAGGCTCCAGAAATGGATGGAATAATAATTAAATTATTTCAACAAGTTGATCAAGCACTGGATGCACACATGCAAGGAAATTTGGAAGACAATTATTGGCCCACTTACGGAAAGAGATCCATATTTGTACCCATTCCAAAGAAACGTAGTTCAACAAAATGCTAAAATTGTAGAACAGCATCATTAATATCACATACAAGTAAATTTTGCTGAAGATTATCCTACAATGGTTTCAGTAGTAGCAGAGTGCTCCCAAAGGTTTAAGCCAGATTCAGAAAAGGATGTGGAACAATGGATGCCATTGCTGTTATCCAATAGATCTTGGCTGAAAGCTGATAAAACCAGGGTCCAAGTCATTCGATTGTGTAGCTCATAACAAATGATAGATATCCTTCAGACAGAAAACGTCATTGTGCTCATGGATAACTTTCATTTAACGAAAATTCATTAAAATAATAATGACAACAAGAACAAAAACCAGGCTTATTTGTTGGTTAGAGACTGTTGGAATGCTTTAAGATTGTAGCCTTTAGAAACCTGGAACTGGTCCAACCTCTGGCATCATCTTGTACCTGAAACACACAAGTCAATAAAGGGAATAATGTAACACCCGAGTATTTTACCGCTCAGAATAATTAGCCACATGAAACTTAAAGGGTTACATATGAGCCCAAAACAAAGCTGTCATCAAAGAAGGGAATGAAATAAGGACAAATATAACAGGCACCAGGAGAAAAAGCTTGTAGGTACTATTACAGTATTATTAGTGTTGAACTCAGGGAATAGCAAATAATGTTACAAAATGAGATGTGAATACACTATTGAATGGAAAAGTGATTTTTTTTTCTTCAGGATTTCATTCAAACCACACACACATAAGCAAAAGAAATAAAAACCAAACGTAAATCAGGTAGGAGTATGTCAATGGCACAAACAATAAAACACTGGAATTCTGGCCAAACACTTGGTGGTTTAGACCCACTCAGAGTCCCTTGGAAGACAAACGGCGGTGTTCTGCTTCAGGAAGCCCGGGTCTGGAAAGCTCTGTTGAGCAGTACTAATTTACACAAATGGGGCCGGCCTTGAATTGGAATGAATGTAATGTAAACTACCAACAATCAATATAAGTGAGGTGTACACGTGACTCTTTTTTCTGTCATCCTTGCCAGAATTGGTGTGTGGTCATATTAATTGTATAATGCAAACACAATAGCTTTTTATCTCATCTGTTTTATTTATCAATTTACAGCACAAGCATCCCTGCGCCCATCTGAGACCTTTTGACAGTACGACATCAGATTATATACTTTCTCACTCCTCCTGGGTGGACATGAGGAGGAGCAGACTTTCATCTGCTAACAAGCCATTGCTAAAGCAATGTCTTCCAGCATAATGGATGGCAATTGGTACCTTATTCTCACCTTCCATGAAAGACAATCAGGTTTTGACTCCTGGTCACTGAACTCCAAGCATAGTCACTATATATTGATCAGTAAAAGATTTTTTTTTTGTTTCTGTGACACTTAACAACTTTCAGCAGCATGTGCAACCTATGATCTACTATACAGAGATCCTGGTGACCTATTAAGAATAAGCCATTAGAAACTCTGTGGATCATACGGCTCCTGACCTCATGTTTGGAACAACTTAAAGACAACTGACATTCCCATCACCATCTACTTTCTTTTGTACAAGTCAGAACCACATTGACCCTATTGATTTTGTTTACAAATTACTCTTTCAGTGCTCTGTTAAATAAGAATCAATGATTGGACATAGAGTAATTTGATTGCCCCTTCAAAATAGCAGACATATTTTAATAAGAGAATTAATTCAGTGCCTGTAATTGCAGAAATGACTAACAGGGCATTTTGGTTCAGAGATGGCTAATCAAACTTAGCTGGAGGGGCTGCCCAGGTTATATAGAGATTTTTTTTCCAAAGCGGTATTACTGAAAATTTGTCAAGTTTATTTTGGAACCTTCCACAACAGTTTTCCATTTTCTCTTGCAGCTATATGAAAAAATGGAATAATAGAGGAAGAAATAAGAAATGAAAACCAAGCAGAAAAATGCAGCAAACTACAAAAACTAAAAAGGGCTGATTTACCCTTCAGAGAATTAGGTTTTGGGAAGTTTTTCTTGTTTGATTTTAGGTGTTTGTTTAATATGTAATTCCAAAGTGCATTTTCAAAGTAGTCAACACCACAAATTATCTTAAAAATTATCTTAAGAATTTCCTTGGACACTTGCTTTTCTGGGTTTTTTTTCTAGCTCTTCTTTAGTTTGTTCCCAGAACACATTCTCCACTCTGTCCTCTTATAATAGGGTATAAGTAAAATATTAATTGTAGTAGACAAAGGAAATGCTAGACCCCAGAGATATAACTTTACAAAGATAAATAACATGGTGCTATTATCTCTCCAAGTTTTCTTTGGAGAAAAGGCCTACTAGGAGCAGATTGTGAGTTTTGGAGATTTAGCCACTAAATTGCAATTATGTGGCAAGATTCTGGAAACATGTTGAGCTATAGGAACATATAATCAAAGAAAGAAGAGACGTCAAATGTAGGCTTGTTTTGCTGTTGTTGTTTTGTTGTATATGGTTGCTTGGTTGTGCTCTGTCTTGTTTTTGTGCATGTTATTATCTCCGCAGGTCTGTCTAAATAAGAGAGACTGGATAAACAATTGGAGGAGAAAACAATGGGACATGGGAGACGGGGAGGTGGGGGAAAAGGTAGAGGTGTTAATAAACCCAGGAACAAGGAAAGAACAAGTGATCTAAATCAATGGTGAGGAGGGTGTGGGAGGCCTGGTTGGGCATGATCAATGGTAATGTAACTAAGAGGAATTGCTGAAACCCTGGTTGGGACTGAGCATGATAGTAGGACAGGAGGGAAGTCAAAGAAAATAGAGGAAAGAGCTGGTAAGTAGAGGGCATTTATAGACGTCTAGATAAAGACGTGTACATATGCAAATATATATATACATGAGGATGGGGAAATAGATCTATATGCATATATTTATAGGGTTAGTATTAAGGTACCAGAGGGACATTGGACATCCACTCAACTACCCCCCTCAATGCAAGAATACTTTCTTCTATTAAATTGGCATTCTATGATGCTCACCTTCGTGACACAGCCACTGAAGACAAAGTGGGTGAACAACTAAATGTGGTGAAGAAAGCTAGTGGTGCCTGGCTATCAAAAGAGATAGCATCTGGGGTCTTACAGGCCAAAGGTAAACAAGTGGCCATCTGGCTCAGAAGCAATAAAGCCCACATGGAAGAAGTACACCAGCCTGTGTGACCATGATGTGTTGAAGGGATCAGTTATCAGGTATCAAAGAACAAAAAATCATATCATTGTGTGCTCACCTCCGTGATACAACCACTGAAGACAAATGGGTGCATAAGCAAATGTGGTGAAGACAGCTGATGGTGCGTGGCTATCAAAAGATATAACATCTGGGGTCTTAAAGGCTTGAATGTACACAAGGGGCCATCTAGCTCAGAAGCAAACAAGCCCACGTGGAAGACGCACACCAGCCTGTGTGAGCACAAGTTGTCAAGGAATCTGATATCAGGCATCATCAGAACCAAAAAATCTTACCATAGTGAATGAGCCAGGGTGTTCGGAGTGGAGACCCAAAGCCCATTTGTAGGGCACTGGACATACCCTTACAGAAATGTCTTGGGGAGGAGATGATACAGTCAGGGTGCAATGTAGCAACGATGAAAAATATACAACTTTCCTCTAGTTTCTAAATGCTTCCTTCCCCCCTCCAACTGTCATGATCCAAATCTTACTTTGCAAGTCTGACTAGAACATAGGGTGTACACTGGTACAGATGGGATCTGTAAACACAGGGAATCCAGGGCGGATGATCCCCTCAGGGCCAATGGTGTGAGTGGCAATACTGGGATGGAATAGGGAGGGTGGGTTGGAAAGGGGGAACCTATTTTAAGGATCTACATGTGACCTCCTCCATGGGGGACATACAACAGAAAAGTGGGCAAAGGGAGACGTGGGACAAAGCAAGATATGACAAAATAATAATTTATAAATTATTAAAGGTTCATGTGGGAGGGTGGAGTTGGGAGGGAAGGGAAAAATGAGGACCTGATGCCAGCGGCTTGGGTGGAGAGCAAATGTTTTGAGAATGATGAGGGCAACAAATGTAAAAATGTGCTTTACACATTGGTGTATGTATGAATTGTGATAGGAGTTGTATGAGCCCCTAATAAAATGAGTTCTTAAAAAAAGAAATGACTGAATGAGAGTTAGTGTTGGTTTATAAGTGCACACCAAAATGCTGTTGGCATTTTGTAGTCAAGTGAAAGGTTAACAGGAAAGGGAAGAAAATGGGAGCAGAAGAAACATGCAGTGAAGGGTGTCATGTTTGTTGTTCTTTCTTTTTGCCCTCCACCTCTATACTTTCTTTGCCCCAGCATCTTCCATATCCTGTGCCCAGGCCCTAAAATAAAAAGGAAAGATTTGAAAGAAATTCTGTTGACGCTGAATGGGCTCCAATTCATGGTGACCTAATGTATAATAGAATGAAACATTGCCTGTTCCTGTATCATCTTCATGATCATGGGTGTGTAGGAGTTCTTTACTGTGCGAGTCTTGCAAAGTAGGGGGCTCACTTATATTGGATAATATTCTGTTTATATCCATAAGGTTTTCACTGGCTAATTTTTGGACATTGTGGAAAGTGGGTAGAGTAGCATCTATCTGATCTCTGAATTCACCAAAGGGGAGGAAAATCACTCACCATCAGCCCAGGGTCAAATCTATGATGTAGGAGTGAAACAGGCCTCCACTCTTCAGCCTTCTTATCAATTCTGACACCAGCATTTCCTCCCACGGTGCGTTCTTTGTCTTGGACGGGTTTGCTATTCATTGCAATGGCCACAAAGGGCTCACGGAGAATACTCACCATGTTGTAGTTTATTGTATAAATTTATTATTCTTATTAGATCAGTTCTGACTAATAATGACTCCATGTGCATCAGAAGAAAACACAGCCTTATCCCGTATCATTCTCCTAATTATGATTATGGTTGAACCCATCATTGTAGCCATCTTGTTGGGTGCCTTCTTCCTTTCCGATGCCTTTCTACTTTACTATGCATTGTGTCCTCCTACAGGGCCTTCCTCTTTTTTTTTTTTTGCTGCAAGAATGATGTCCTTTCTGTTAATAACATATCCAGGATTAGAAATGTTAAGGATACAATTCTTCCCATCAGGATAACCTCCATCAGTCAGGCCTGCAGGCACCCCTCCCTCTGATCCTTGCCTTTCATCGACAGGATCCTGGGCTTCTGTCCTGGCTCTTCAATAGTATAGTGTTCTTTTTTATTATTATTACATACTTTTCTGGGGGCACTTACATCTCTTATCATAATCAACACATTTATCCATGTGTCAAGCACATTTGCACATATGCTGCACTCATCATTTTCAAAGCATTCTCTTCCCACTTAGCCCCTGATATCAGCTACCCATTACTTCCCCCTCCCTCCCACACTCACCCTCCATCGTGAACCCTTGATAAGTTACAGATTATTATTTTCATATCTTACATCATCCTCCATCACTCCTCACCCACTTTTCCATTGTTCTTCCCCCTAGGAGGGGGTGATAGCTTGATCTTTGTGATCGATTCCCCCTTTCTTCCCCCATCCTCCCCTAATTCTCCCGGTATGTTTACTCTCATTATTGGCCCTGAGGGGTTTATCTATCCTGGATTCCCTGTGTGGTGGGCTTTCATCTGTAGCAGTGTGCATGCTCTGGTTTAATTCGATTTGTAAGGTAGAATTGAGGTCCTGATAGTGGGGGGAAGGAAGCACCAAAGAAAAAGGAAAGTTGTATGTTTCATCGGTGCTATACTGCACCCTGACTGGCTCATATCTTCCCTGTGACCGCTCTGTGAGGGGATGACACTATGACATTGTGTCTCCACTCCATACCCTCCCCCTGACCCCCAATTCACATAGGGTATGACTTTGTTCTGGGTTTTAGATGCCTGAAACCTGATCCCATCAACACCTCATGATCACACAGGCTGGTGTGCTTCTTCCATGTGAGCGTTCTTGCTTCTCAGCTAGATGTCAGCTTGTGCTTAGTGTTCTTAATGCTAACAATAAATATACAATATCAAATATCTATTGTTAAGAATCAAGAAACCTAGTTCCCTCATTTAAGTTCGTGAAGGCACCCCCATCCACAAATCAGCCTGTTTAATGTTCAGTTTAACTCACACTATGGGACTGGAGACTCACCAGTCTGCCTCATGCTTTTGTTCTTATATCTGTTGATGTCCTTCCTCTGCCACTTTTCTGTGTCAATGATTTCTATGCCCAGATTTATGAAAATCAGTGTATAAAGATCTTGGGATTCAAAGAATGTGTTCACTTGTGGTGCTTCATTCTAGGCAGTGGCTAGAGCCACATTCTGCTTTGACTGAATGGCAAAATACCTAATCCCCTTGTCTTATTTCTAAATACGTACAATCCCAGTTAGTCCCGTTAACCATCACTGACAATTTCATATATAATCCTATTGCCATCATTCACCTCCTTCTCTTACATAGACCCATCAGGGGGAAAAATTATTTGGTCGGAATTTCCTCGGCTATGATTTGATGGTCCCTTTTAATAAGTCAGTGCATGCCAGAAATAGATCACCAGGTCATTCTTGATGGTCCACCATTGTCTGGAAGCTGCTTAAACCTGTCCACCATGAGGGACACTGCCGGTATATGAAACCATGGTGCCATGTTTTCTGCTGTCACAGGAAGACAAAAGACCACCACAGCACAGCACACTAGTGAACACGGGTAGAATTTTTAATATCAGTTGAACCCGAAAGGTTTTGGGCCTCATTTTAGCACAGAGGCAGTTGGAATGGCATTAATAAGGCATAAAATTTCCTTGGTAAAAATGTGTAAGTGGAATGTCAATGTGGTGACATTTGGACTAAAAGCAATAATGCAAAGTGGGGTTTGAGAATCTGTAGAAAGAGGTATGAGAAATGTCATGTCCTTAGATCACTCTGTATTCCCTTGAGTCTACATGTTATTTTTAACAAACATTTAATTATAATGTTATAATGCTGGGTTCTTAAGGGGATCTTTTGATAGTGGCTTTGACAATCCCTAGGTCAGTAAAACTTTTACAAAATTAATTGCTTAGTGTGATTAACAATTGTGCCCCTTGGGATACAAACAAGGATGTTATTTCACAATTCAATGTAGATCATAATGAGAAATTTTGTTTTTGTACTCTTTATATTTATAATTTTAGATGCATATACAATGTTCTTGTTTTACAGGATATTAACATATTACAGGATATTATTTACATTATAGGACAATACATTAAGTATATTTCTATTCCATATTAATCTAATTCAAAATAGATAATATTTCCTAAGTATAGTAATTGTTCTAGTAAGAATTATATCAAGTCAACTTATGGCCATAAATCACTGATAAATATTCCATAATTCATTCAAAAGCTCTTTCCAATGACATTGTATTATCATTTATCAGGATGATCATTTCCTCGCAAGGTTCCCAAGTATTTATCAATCAATTATAGTGAGGATATGATAGGACACAGTTGGTATTAAATATTTTTAAATGATAATAAATATGGTGTATTGTAAATTGGTTATTTTTATATAACATGGTACACAGAAATATAATAGCATAGTGAAAAATTAAAAGAGATTTTAAAAAATTATTTTCCTTACATGGTGATCCTCAATATTTATGGAGGAGATAACATATCATTCAAGGTCCATATGTTGTTAAAAATGGTATTCCATAGCCAAATCATGGGATGAAAAAAAAATTGTGAAGGATCTTAAGGAATCACTCAATTAAATGTTACATTTTTTAAAGCTTTAAAAAAATAATTGGTATTAATCCCAAACCAAAACTCATTGCCAAGTCATGGTGCCTCGTGTGTGTCAAAGTAGAACGGTGCTCCTTGGGCTTTCAGTGGCTATGACCTTTGGAAACAGTTAGCTAGACCTTTCTGCTAAGGAGCCTCTGGGCACATTCAAATCACCAATCTTTCCGTTAGTGACCTCTTGATTGAAGTGAAGCATTGTTGTTTCTGGGCGCCATTGACTGATACCATCTGAATCAACCTCATATGACAGAGCATAACTGCCCTATAGGGCCTTAGAAATGATGATGGTACATTAATGAGATAAACTGTGTTCCATAAGGTTTTCAAAGGTCGTGGTCTTTTGGAAGCACATTGGCAATTTCCCATCCCAGGAACCCCAGAATGTGCTTAAACTAACATTAAAAAATTAATAATAAAGTGATCAATCATTTGTACAACTTAGGGACTCCCTGGAAGATATTAGTCCTTATTTTTATCCCTTTCTCTTTAAAATCTCCAATTGAAATCCAAATGTCACATGGTGGAGATTCACTAAATATTCACTACCCTGTCCTTAAACATCAATATGCTACACCTTCGTGGGTGGAGATATACTGGTATCCAGCATTTTTAGTTGAATGATCAATAAGATAATGATAAATAATATGATTTATTATTTCAGGAATAATAAATTCGAGAGAAATGGTATCACGTGCATCCTCAAAAGGAACATTTCAATGTCTATCATAAAGTACAACAATATCTGTGATCATATATCTATAGGCCTAAAAGGAAACCCATTTAATACAACTGCTATCCAAATTTATGAAATACATGGTGAAGAATTTGAAGATTTACACCAACATCTTCAATCTGAGATTGACAAACTTGCAATCAAGAGGTACTGATAATTATAGGAGACTGGAATGCAACTTAGAAACAAAGATGATAGATCAATAATTGGAAAATATTAAATAAATGAGAGAAACAACGCTGGAGACTCATGACAGAATTGCAACTACTCATTTTTGAAACAATATAAACAGAGACTATATATGAGGACATCACCAAGTAGAATACACAGGAACCAAACTGACTATATCTAGAGCAAGAGACGGTATAAAATTTTAATATAATCAACTTAAACACAGCCAAGGGCATAAGGAAACCAAGTGTCTTCCAGTGGGATTATGGCTTGAAGCGTGTGGTGCCTTTTGGACATTGAGCAGAACTAAAGGAATTTTTTCAACGGCCTTGTGGTTGAGAAATTGAGCAACAAAGAGAAGTAAGCCTGCCAGCGTGATGGAGAAGAAGCATAGTGTACAAAAGGGCCAGATCCTTAATATTTTCTCATACCCAGCTAAACACTTCTCTAATAACTCCGTCATCATGAATATTGTCTGTGAGCACTACATAGCCATTGCAACTGATTACTGAACTAAGCAGAGGAGTAGTGTCCTACAGGAGATGGCTAGTGATGGACTGGAATAAAGTTGTAGTCTAAAGGCATGTCTGACCTCTGTCTTATTGCATCATCCTTAGGTAGATAGGGAAGTCTCCCTTCTGTAGTTGGATGAAGTCAGCTGTGGTCACAAGCCATTTCCTCAAAGCTCATGGAAGACAAAGTCAAAACCAAGCTCACTGCTGTCAAGTCAATTCTGACTCTTAACAACCTTAAAGGACAGAGTAGAAATGTCCCATTTTGGTATCCAAGGTCATAAACCTTGTCTTTCTCCTGTGGAGGGGCTGGTGGTTTTGAACTGGTGGTTTTGAGCATCCCAATACACTATGCCCATCATAGCTCCCATTTCATTAACGCACCAGTCAAGAAACAAATGACTTCAACAATGTTTTATCAATTCATATGTAATGGGTGTTTCCTGTGTGCCTTAGTCTACTTCAGTCTCCAAACTAATAATGAAGGGACAAAAATGCTTCAGCAACACCAAAAAATTACAAATCAAAATGATTTGTTATACACCTTTAATTTGGTTCTCTGCCTGTGACTAAAATATTTTGTAGTAAAACCCTCTCTTTGAATCAAACTGCTTCAAATGTGTCACTTTCTATCCTTTTAAGTACTGCATTTAAACAATTCAATAGCCTTTTAAAATTTTTCATGGATGCTTGTTTTATTAATGCAGTGCATTAAACAGCTAGTTTCTTTCTCCTCAAATCCCTTAAAATCACAGGATTAATTTATTGAATTAGAAATGCTTCATTTTCCTTGTCACTTGCAAAGTATCTGTCCCAATTACATTTAGCAAACAAATAAGTACATTAGCATTTTGGTATAGTCATTGGATTTATTTCATTTTGTAACTACTAAAATAAATCCCTGTTTGAGAATTTACTTTATGTGACATATAAATGTGAATAGGGAATGGCTAACATTAAATTCTATGTGAAATCTGTTTTCAGAGGAAAGATGCATTGAAAAAGACCTTCTTGAAAAGAGAGTTTACATTTCACTGATTGAAATAGCAATTTAATCTATTTTGAAAACTCAGCTTAATATCGTTTCCACTAGAGAAATAAAAATAACCATAATCAGGGGAAAAGTCCACTTATGTGAAATCCTATTTGTGTAAAGTTTTATAAATTCCAAGTGGAAATGGAACATAATTGGAGTTTCCAGATGTCACAGTGGATTGTCTCCACCTTTCGGAGTCTTTTTCAATGGAGGACTTTACTCCAAAGGGCTCAGGAGTTAAAAGAGCATGGCTTCTTGGACTCACACCTCTTGGCTTTGTCTCCTGAGTCTGCTACATTGTAGCTGTGTTACTGTGGGTAAAGTAGCTTAGCTTTTACTTTGCTCCACTTAAAAAAACCTGACTTGCAATTTCCAGGTTAGTTTTGTGACCAATCAAAAGAAACAACGCCCCGCAAAGTTCTTGGAACAGTGCCAGCCGTGAGAGACTACTAGTTATTTCTTTTGTAAGTGCTTCATCTGAAGAAATGACTGATGGGTAGCATGATGGTTTATATTCCTTCCCGCAAGATGTGGTGGTTCTGATTTCTCCACATCTCTGCTTGATATTTTCTGTCTTTTTATTTGACTTTTCTTGGGAATGGATTTTGATGAAGAAATCCTGAGTTCATGTTCTCCTCTGCTGTTACCAGCAATGTAGACCCTGACGGAGGTATTGAATGTCAACACTCTTTATCTCTTCCTCATAAAAATAGGATCAATAACACCTGGATGTGACAAATGCATTAGAGAAGTATTCAAAGTGAATTAAAAACCAATTATTTCCCTCAAATGATTGCATTATGTTTGGAAGAAATCATTTAAACACAGAATGTTAACGGTTGAAGATAGGAATTTCCATGTCAGCAGTAAAATTAGGCTCCGTTTCATACTGAGAAGCAAGCTATTCAACCTAGCTAGGTTAGGGATGGTCAGGAAGGACTTCTGAAGGTACCTTAGCCAGAATTAAGTTAGTCCATGATTCTGTTTGATTTAATTATCTATATGGTTGATTAATAAATAATAATTTGTACAGGATTTATGTCCACTTTCTTAGATACTATTTGTTTACCATACAGTGGATTGAAAATGATTCATTTTGAGGCTAAGGACTAAATCTATCAGAATTGGTAGGTTGCAATAAAATTTCTAAAGGATTTGACAATAAGATTGTGAATGACTGCTAAGGAGCTTAGAACAGGTCTCTGGGTCCCTGTGCACAGCGGAACACAATACTGCCTAGTCCTAAAACATATGTATAAACACAAAATCCATTTCCAGAAATCAATTTCCATCTTCTATTTCATAGAAAAAAGATACAGCTATGAAAATTAGTGTGTGTGTGTGTGTGTGTTTAGATAAACCCCAAAACTTTTGCCCTCCAGTCAATTCAAATTCACTGTGACACTTTGAGACATAGCATAACTCTCCAATATGGTTTCTGAGACTGTAACCTTTCTGACCACAGACTGTCTCGTCCTTCTTACCCTGAGTCACTGGTGGGCTCATCAAGCCACAGATTTTTCTTTTCGCAGGCAAGTATTTAACCACTACATTAGTATGGGAGATTTATTATCAATCATAACAAATGCCACCCACCCCCCCCAAAATAAAGAAGAAAGAAAGAAGGAAAAGAAAAGGTCAATTTTATGGAATGTCTTGGGGGAAAGTGAACGGTTAAATGTGAGTTAAAAAACAGACTTCGCCATGAGTTTTACTCATGAACTTTCATTCCCTTCTCAGCACAAATAATAGTACACATGAGAAGAAATAGCATATCTATCTGAAACAGTTTTCTACTACCTCTAGATTGTTATCCTGAACTGGAGAAAGGCAGATAATCACCAATAAAACAAAGGAAACAAATAAAGACCCATGGAAATGGAAACTAAGAGCAAATTAAAGGAAATAATGAGTATAATGCTATAGGGCACTGACATGTCAACTTCCAGTATAGCATAAAATATAATTTGATGATTATATGATTAATTAATTCTTGGATCCATGTAGATTTTCTGTGAAATTGTCTCCATGTGTCCCGTGAACTGCGTAAATTCTAGAGTTTTGATCTGAGGTGTACAGCGACGTTTAGATTCATGTTTGGGAGTCATATTAGAATTAATGATTTGACATGAAAGCCTGTATTTGTACCATAAGAGATGGATACATTTATGAAGCAAAGCAATTACGTATTAAGCATAGACAATGGATATGTAATAATGAGCTCTATCTTGTTTTCAAGGTTTAGTTCAAAGGTCTGATTTTGATCCCCTAATTAGAATTAGTCATCCTTTTGGTGCACTCTCATTGTTCCTCTACCATCGAAATGAGCTCATGTTCATTTTACTATCATTATTTATATGTTAATGACAAGGTAATATTACTAGGGTGAGAATGTGTCTGAGTTTGTTTCTTTCATACCTTGACCACAATACACACAAACCCACGCACAGCGCATAGCTGACTACTACAGGAGTTGGTAACATGGACAAATATTCAAAGCTTGACTCGCCATGTGCAAACCAGGTAGATGTTAGAGAATATATATAGTCCATTAAATAATGTTTTTCATTCTGTGATATGGAAGAAAAACTTCTGCTTAACAGGTTTCAATACAAGAAACGTTTAGCTGTAACATTCAGTACTTAATTATGCTCATGAGGAACCAATACATGGACCAAGGGATGGTAAGGTAATTTGAACAGAACAAGGAAATACTATGTAGTTTAAAATTAGAAAAATTGTGTGGCAGTGTTGTATCTTTTTACCTTACTCATTCAATCTGTAGGCTGAGCAAATAATTCAAGAAGCTGGACTGTATGAAGAAGAACTCAGCGGCAGGATTGGAGGAAAGCTCATTACCAGGTAATAGAGATCCACACGTAGCACAATCATGCATGCGGAAAGTGAAGAGGACATGAAGCGCTCACTGCTGAAAATCTAAGACGCTGCCATCAGTGTGGATTGCAGCTAGACCAACAGACAGCAGAATTAACTGAAATAATATTAAATTTCCCAAGAATTTCATTTGCATGAATCCATAATCATGCAACAGTAAAAAATAAAATTATATTTATCTTCTCTGCCAACTGAAGTTGCATAAGACAAATCCCCAAAAAGGACTTTGGTTGTCTCAGTTTTTGTCACATGTACATTCTTGAGTATAATCAGAAAGTTATCAGAAGGGGAAAAAGATATTCCAAGTTGATAAAGAGCTAATTTTTTTCCAAAATCAAGCAAAGTATTAATATAATCCTAATAAGTATTGTCTTATGTCTGTACTTTTCATAAAAAATCAACAAATTTCAAATAATGAATTATTTTATTCTCTACAGTGGTTGATCAGTAAAAATCTATTACTTTGAATACTTATTATGAATAAGTATCTATGGATTTAAAGTGAAAATAATCATCGTCTATCTTGTTATAATGCTCATATTCCCTTTGCAATAAGATGTACCACTTTCCACCCAAGGCAAAAGTTTTACAGTTAATATCTGTCTTGAGCAGTAGCTTTAATTCTCCCTGAATCCAAAAGCTGGAATTGTTGCACCTGCTCTGATGTGTCCTCGGGCTCTCGGTTTGTCAAATGGAAGCATGGAGTTAGGGACCACCGAGAGCCAAGTTTATTTGGAAAGGAAATCAAATCACCTGATGCAACAGGTAGAGACTGGACAGAGGTGTAGCTGAAGAAACTCTGTCCAGGGCTGTGAGATACATTTAGGTGATGTGTGATACTTGGCCTGTCTGTGTCTTCAGGTTATAAACAGACCGATCTGCGCTCTACACCTACTACTCAGGTCCTATTCTGAACCGGGTCATGCTGTTGCCATGGCTCAGTTTGGCGCAGGGCATAGGCAAGGAAGTAAGCATGAAATCAGTCAGCAAAAGGTGTCCTGAGTTTTCTTCCTGTAAAGTTTAAAATCATCTTATGGGTCTAATGCCTGTTAGCTTAAATTTTAAATTGTCCTAAAAAAGAAACAACCTCACTGCCATCCAGTCAATGCCTACTCATAGCAACTCTGAAGGTCAAGGTAGACCCGACCCTGTGGGTTTCTGAAGCTCTATTTCTCTACAGGAGTGGAGAGCCCTGTGTTTCTCCCAAGGAGTTGGGTAGTGGTTTTATTTATTTATTTTCACTTTGGCAAAAGTTATTTTATTTTATTATTATTTTTTAATTAAATACTTTTATTGAGGTCTCTTACATCTCTTATCACAATCCATGCAATCATCCATTGTATCGAGCACATTTGTACATATGTTGCCATCATCATTTTCAAAGCATTTTCTTTCTACTTGAGCCCTTTATATCAGCTCCTCATTTTCCCCCTACTTCCCCCACCCACCCTCACTCGTAAGTTGAACCCTTGATAAGTTATAGATTATTATTTTCATATCTTAAATCATCCTCTGTCACCCTTCATTCACTTTTCTGTTGCTCATTCCCCTCGGAGGGGGTTATAGATTGATACTTGAGATCTAATCCCCCTTATCCCCCCCACCTTCCTCTTATCCTCCTGGTATCTCTACTCTCACAGTAGCAAAATTACAGTTATGAAGTAGCAATAAAAATAATGTTATGGTTGGGGTCACCACAGCAAGATGACTGTATTAAAGGGTCACGGCATTAGGAAGACTGAGAACCACTGCTCTATAGTGTACATACTCTTTCCAGGTCCATGAATCCCAACATTCCAGACTGCTGTGACCTTTTATCAGACCCCAAACCCAAGGGTCTGTTCAATCATTGTGTTGGTATTGTGAATATCTTGTCGTTCTCCACCCAGCATTTTTCTACCTCTGATCTCTTCAATTGACATGGAAATGGGCCTCTTATGCTCTTTGTGCTGAGGTAATACGGCCTGGAGACCTGTCTCCATTTTTCCTTTGTAGGACAAGGTCTGCCTGATTAAGACCATGACTACCTCTTCTCCCTTGGCCAGCCTCTGTCTATCAAATATTAGCCATGGGTTCCTTTTGAAGAAACATCTACGTGCAGTCAGATTTGAAAAATACAGACTCCAGGAGTGAATTGAAAGCTGTTTTCTCCAGTAATTTGTTTTATGCAAACACTTTCCCCAGGCTACTGTCACTAAATACGGGCAGAGAAGTCTTTGGACGATCTTCCAGCTCCGGCAATGTTGGTTAGGTGTTGCACTGCTTTCTCCACTTTACCGGAGAAAGATGAGACTGACTACCTGCGCCCATAAGGATTTACAGATCCAGAAGTCCAACCTATAGTCACTATGAGTCTAAATTCATTTGATGGCAGAGGGTTTTTGCTTCTGCCAAAATGTTGCCCAATGTTCACATGGTATATTTAGTTTTTACTTCGGATTCTAGTCTGTAGATGACTAGTAATGCACACTCCTCCATTTCTACTGATGCAGCCCTATTGCCATCTCCCAACCGATTACTTTGGTAACTTCTAGAGGGTAAATTTACCTGCTTAGTCGTCTGTTTGAAATGAGTGTCTTCTCATCACACCAAGAATATGATGTAAACCCTAAACATGCTTAAAATCCCTTCACCATCTGCTATCTCATTCCACCCTCATCACTTCCACTTTGGCACTTTTAATACGCTTCACTTTCCTCTTTCTGTCCCTCAAGAAGCAAACTTTCTTAAGGGCTGTGGCATGGTCTCCTTTCCAAACGGCTTCTTCTACAGATCACTTCACGGAGGGATTTCTTGCACGTATTTAGATCTCACACAGGACACCTCACCATCACAAAGAAACTTCCCTAAAATTTATTGTTAACGTAGAACACTTTAACACTGCCCAGTTGTTCTCAATGTAATTACTGTGTGCATTTTCTCCACGATAGTTACCATTATCTGAAACTATCCAAGATGCTAATTTGTTTATGTGTTTTTCACACATTCACCCAATTAAGACTATGAACTTCAACACGGAACAATTACAGATCGACGATTCATCGTTGCTTTCAGGTGCCATCGGGTCACTTTTCCACTCATAGCAACTCCAGAGATTTTGTAGTGTATAAGCTGTGTGGATTACAGAAAGCTACAACAAAGGGATCAAACACAAGAAAACTTGTGAGGAGTGCACAGGGCTGGGGGTGTTTCTGTTGTACACAGGGCCACTATGGGTCAGAACCAACTGTACATCATGTAACAACCACAACCATCTTTATGGAAGCAAATCTTCAAGTCTTTCTCCTGTGAAGCCACTGAGTGGGTTTGAAAAGCCACGTGTTCTGTTAGTAGATTAGCGTTTAAATATTGTCCAACCCAGGCTCCTTGGGTTGAGCCTTACTTGTGTTGTTATGAGCTGCTGTTTAGCTATCCCAAAGCAGAATAAGCCCTATTTCTGCGTCATCCAGATTTGCACCTCAGACCATTGTGGTCCCGGAAGTTTTCATTGATGTTCTAAAGGATATCCCGGGGTTTTTTTCTTATGTCAGTTACATAATCTCCTGTCAACTTCTGAAGGGGTGCAGTCTAGCCTGCCAATCAGATTATAGCTTGATGACCTCATTTGGAGGTGCCACAGAAATAAACAGCTCACTGGGGGCCATATAGAGACACACTTTCTGTTTCATAATCCTGATGACAAGACACATGGAGTTACACTAGAGCCCTGGAGTTGGAGGAGCCACATGGAGACCCATGCCATCACTAGGATGCTTCCATTGTCACTGGATCCACAAGACTTTCCACCCACTGGCCTGTGATCTTCCTGCATTCAGCATCATTTCATGTGTTTTATGAGTCAGAGAGGAATTTACAGATTAATATCAGACATATGGGCTAATCTTAGATTTATACACTTCATCTGGACTGGGCTGGGATGTTTTCGTAATATTCCATTGCTCTTGTGTATAAACTTCTTTCTTATACATATATGAGTGTCTCTGGATTTATTTTTCTATTCAACCCAGACTAATATATTATGGTATCTTGGAAGTGGTACTAGAGGAACACATCTTAAAGACAGAGAGTGGATGCTTGTTTGACCTCTGCCTCACTGTAGTGTTTCTTCTTTGGCTAGTCGGATGTCCGATAAGGCCATGAAATTTACTGGGCTGTTTCTGGAAAGACTATGGGAAGTTAAAGTTTTGATCATCTTCTTTGATCGCTGTCTTTGGTTTTTCCTGTTTGAAATGACAAAAATGAATGCTGTTAGTGTATATTTTGAGCTCAGGGGTAGAAATTGGCCCTTGAATACTCAGACACCATACTTCTTGGTGAAAATAGCTTACAGAAAGTTAACATGGCTGACAGAAAGCCTGGCCCAGGCTTGATACAGTCACAGGCCTAATCCAATATTTTGTATCAATAGAATAATTTAGATAAGGATTAAGACAAGCTAAATAAGGATTGAATTTGACTGTTTTAAGAATTGGGTTTAGGATCTGATTCTACTTTGTTTCTACTCATTTCTTTTGCTTAATGTTATTGATATAATGATTGATAGAAATGATTATTGGGAAGTATGAAAATAGAGAGATTGTAAACCCACTTACCTTAAATCATTATAATATGATCTTTGTGGTGATGATTGTACAAGTCTTCTTGATGTGTTTGAACCAGTGATTTATATGATATGTGAATTATATATGCCAATAAACCCGATTTTTTTATAAAGTTATAGTCTTGAAAACTCCCAGGGGCAGTTCTACGGTGACCGACAGGCTTGCTGTGAGTTAGAATCAACCCAATGGTAGTGAAAACACCTGTTTATTTTCCAGAGTCTGTTGAATTTCTAGGAAAAGCACAAGGGAAAGTACCTTTAAAAGCTAAAAGTATAAATAAAAGGGCAAAAACAGCCTGAATAAATGAAAAAAAATATGATCTCGACATGTTTGTAGGACACACCTGAAAAGATGACTTTGGAAAACTAAGCCTCACCCAGTTTCTTGAGTGCTCAGACTTTGGAAGTTGAAGAGACTTACTTGCCTAGGGGGCTTTTGACAAATGGAAAACTGAAAAAAAGGAACTCTTTGGATTTTTTAATTTTGAACTAGTGGTTTGTACTTGAGGCTGTAAAAGTCTGGAACCATGAAGAAACTCTCCTCCCTAGGACTGAACTGTTAAAACAGTGTTTTTCAACCTTCCTAATGCCACAACCTGTTAATACAGTTCCTCATGTTGTGGTGACCTCCCCCCCCCCCCCCGCCAACTATAAAACTATTTTCATTGCTACTTCATAACGGTAATTTTGCTACTGTTATGAATTGGGCAACCCCTGTGAAAGGGTCATTTGACCCCAAAGGGGTCGTGACCCACAGATTGAGCACCACTATATTAAAGGGAGCCAGTGGGCAAGCTGAAATGCTTTCTAGGAACCACCTGGATCCACTTTTTGAATGGAGTGAGAGAAATGCAGCAATCAAGAAGTGGGTTGAATCTGGCCATTGACACCTGTGGACCAGGTTTACAGGAAGTAGAGGAGATGAGAGCAGGTTGACTGGTCTGAAGTTAATGAAATAGTACAAGGTGGATAGGGTTGTTGAGACTTTGTGAGGGGGTCCATGGTCTAAAGGCAAGGCAGCCAATGGAAACTCTGGTGAGGCTAAGTGAGGCCGGTCACAATGAGTTGACCAGAACCTGACCAAATGAAGAGAAGATTTTATAACTTGTGAACTGGTGCATATTGCTGCTGACTTTATTGATGGCTTGTCCTGATTTGACTGCTTATGCATGCGGACTTCACAAGGATCTAACTGGAAAGAAGATTTCTCACATCAAAGAATATGATTGTCTCCTCAGAGCAATGGTTTGATGGAAGCGGGCAGTATTGAAACTGGACACCCAAAATGGGGAGATAAAGGCATGAAGTGGTTGGCTCACAACCTTAGCTAGGTGGGGACATATTCATAGGATTATAAGATTAAGGTGTAGAAGTTACTTAACTGCAACAATTAGGCATAGAATATCGTTGTGTTGTCCACTTAAAGAATATTATGTTTGGTCCTCAAACCTCCAGTTCTTTGGACCCAGCCTGCAGTTCCTGGGACTCTCTAGCCGGCACCACTTTACTCATTAACCTTGCTTTGAATCACCTCGACCCTCCAGAATCTTGCAGGCGGACCTACCTACAGATTTGGGCACTAAGTGAGTAATTTCCCTCCCTCAATTTCTTCCTAGATGTCCCATAGTCGGTTCAAAATTTACCTGTCCAAAACAGACTTCTGATTTCTTGAAAAATCTGTTTCTCTGCCTGGGTTGCCTATCCCAATAAACAGCCTCCCACTCACCAAAAACTTTGAGGTCATCAATAGTTTTCTCTCTCTCTCTCTCTCTCTCTCTCTCTCTCTCTCTCTCTCTCTTTCCAATAAATCATTTAGCTGTGGGTCCCCTTTTAATGTGTCAATCAAGGGTTTGAGCTCTTCCATGGGGATGTCCCAGCAAAGGTGGAATCCAATTTATACCTCCCAGCAGCTTGTTAAAAACCACTTAACGTTTTTACGTGATTTTTTTCTAATATGAAGTTACTGTGTCTGTGTTCCAGTATGACGGTCGCTTGTCTGAATTTGACCAGGAGCAATCATTAATTGAGAGGTGGCCTCACTCATGTGTACATAGGTTTGTTACACTATTTCATTGTGAGGTGCAACGATTAAAGGATCATCCAGGTGTTGGATGATGTAGGCCTCAGCGAAACATCCTCTGAGTGGTTCTAAGATGTTTCCTATAATATACTACTGCATGGTGGCACTATTCGCCAGGATCTGAGATAAAGTTTTAGATGATACCGCTTGGTATAGACCTTCTGATCTAATTTGGGAAGGGAAAATGTAAACCTCTCGTGATCAGCAGGATCTAACTGGATAGTATAAACACAATCCTGATGGCTCAGCTACGTGAGTCTGAGAGTTGGTGCCCAGAACACAAGAGGAAGGTTCTCCTGTGGGGAGTGACCAGACCGGCATGATGGAGTTTGCCGTCTTCCTTCTCAGGCTGCTTGTTGGCATCCTGGCATTTCCCGTGTACCTGCTGCACTTCCTGGGTCTCTGGAGCAGAATGTGCAAACAGTTCTTTCCCCACTTCATGGTGAGGTTCACTGCCATGTACAATGGGCAGAAAGAGCAGGAAGCGGGAGCTGTGCAGTCGAATGCAGGAGTTTGCCGGCACATCTGGGAAGCCTTCGCTGCTGGAACTGGGCCATGACACGGGGGCCAACTTCAAGTTCTACCCACCCGGATTCAGGGTGACCTCAGTGGACCCCACTCACAACTTTGAGAAGTTCTTGATGTAGAGCATCAGTAAGAACCGTGACCTGTATTTGAAGGGCTTTGTGGTCTCCCTTGGGAGAACGTGCACCAGAGGGCAGATGGCTCTGTGGCTGTGGTCGTCGGCACCCTGAAAAAAAAAAAAGAATATTATGTTTATATGAAGCATCGGCATATATTGAACTGTATGAATTTTAGTTTTATCCTGTTAGGTATAGATATGATTTTATTATTGTTTTGTTTAAAAACTATATATGGCTAAAAATTTGTGTAAAAGTGTCAAGTTGACAAGGGATGGTCTTTGGCAGCTACATAATCTCCTGTCAACTTGCAAAGGTGTGGAGATTAGCCTGTCAATCAGGTTGTAGCTGATGATCCCATTTGGAGGCAACACAGAGAAAAACATCTCACTGGAGGCTAGATACAGACACACTCGCTGCTTTGTGTTCTTGAAGACAAGACACATGGAGCTGTGCTAGAGCCCTGGAGTTGGAAGAGGCCTGTGGAGACCCATGTCAGTGGTGAGATTCTTCCACTGCCACTGGATCCACGAGACTTTCAACATACTGCCCTATGACCTTCCTGCATTTGGCATCTTGCAGGTGTTTCATGATTCTGAACAGGAATTTACAGATTGGTATCAGATATGTGGGCTAATATCAGACTTGTGGACTTGATCTGAACTGGGCTAGGATGTTTTCTCAATATTCAACTGCTCTTTTATATAAACCTCTTTCTCATACTCAGATGCGTGTCTATAAATTTGTTTCTCTAGTCCACCTGGACTAACACAGTTCCTAAACTTCCTTAATCTGGGTTTGGTCCTGAAAGCATTTCATCGTCATAGCAATCCTCACACCTCCATTAGGCAGGTAGATGGTGACTTCACATGAGGTAAACATGACCAGGTGGGGAACAAGACTATCTGACATGGAAGGTCAGAATTTTGCCACTCCCCACTTTAATACTATTGGGAACATATTACAGGACTTTATATTTACACATTGGTCATCAACTAAGCAAGGATCAGAGAATGATAGCTTAAAACTCCTAGAATGATATTTGTAGTTGATATTAGGTCACAGGCTCCATAGAGACTTTGTTAAAATGCTGGTGCTTACCTCGAGATGGTTATAGTATATTGTCATTAGCAACTGTGCTAGACAGGGTTCTCTAGAGGAACAAAACCAGGACATTTATGATATTATATATATATGTATATATATATATATACACACACAATGAAATAAACAGCTAATAAATCCACAGAGCAGTACAGAGGGCTCAGTTCAACTCACTTCTGTGAGATAGTTAATACACTATCAGTGCTTCAATTCACAAGGGTTGTGGGGTGCAAGTCAAGGAAACAGACAGCTGAGTCTTCTGTAGAGTAATATAGGAAGTCCACCGACAGGCAGCAAACAGCAGGGCAGGTCACCAACACTCAGCCAGATGACAGGGTCCGACAGTCCCCAGCGCAAGTGATGTATACATCAGCTGTGTGGCGAATCAGGTCTCGAAATAACCTCAAATTACAACAAGAGGGTCCATGGGTTGGGTGTCCCACAGCTAGTGTAGCTCACAAGTTGGTGCAGAGAACTAGCTAAAGCAGCCACACACTGGTCTGATCATCAGAGAGCAAGAGACAGAAAGGTGAGTTTCACGGAGCCATTCATCTCTCTGCCCTTCAATTAAATTTATTAATCCCACATGTGTCTATTGGCCAGGTTGTCACAATAAAACTACCTATCACAGCACCCTACTGAGATATGAGTAAAAGATGTGGACCAGGGGAGTAAGTGGTGACCTAATAAGATCCTGAGGGAATGAGATCCAAATTTTTGGATGAAAAAATGAGAAATAAATGTCAAATATAGATACCTGCACATCCTTCTTATCTGGGAGTTTGTACAACTAGCAAGCAGCATATAGTAAAAGACCACCAGGTTCCTGAGAAAGACTAAGGAATTATTTAAGGCAACAGTTTCTAGAGATTTAGCCACCAAATTGGAGAAGTAACAGTGTACTTTCAGAGAGAAGCCCAGTCCAAGTTCATTATGAGCTTGGTGACCTTGGGACAACTCCTCTCCTGGTTTCCATCTCTGTACAATGGAGAAGTGGTTAATACCATGTAGAGACTTTTCTATTTTAACATTATATGAGTCTATAGATTTCCTCACCCAAGTATTGCTCAAATGTAAATGAAACCTTTACAGTGCCTTGGGGGGTGGAGGGGCTTCCTTAAGGTCTACAAGGAAGAGAACACCAAGCGAAAGTCTATCAATTGTCAAGAAAGCCTCTCTAAGGAACAAACTAGGATGGATGTCGCAATATCCACTAAGGGACTCTCCTACTTATTTTGTCAGCTCAATGGGGAATAAATGAAGTATGCTAAGATGCTTATTTTTTGTATATGTGCATTTTTCCATTTTTATTATATAGATTTGACCTGTTTTGAAAATTAACAAGGAAAGGCTATTTTATTTTAGGACTCTTTCTTTAATATATTGATAGCAGCATCTCCGGCATAATCTCCAAGAATCTCAAGTAGGTATCAGGCTGAAAAATCTTTGTCTGGTTTGCTGAGTGCATTACCCTTACTGTTGGGTACAGATCCTATCTCAGGCTTTAAAAAGATGAGACAGCTAGTGAAAGCATGTCTGTTGCATGTTTATGCCCCATTCTTTCCAATGATGCACTTAAATGCACCAAAGTGGTAACTAATTATGCAAAATAAACTCTGTACAAAAAAATCTTGTGAAGAATTGGAGGTTAGATTCCAATAGCCAGTGACTGTGTCACACTGAGAAGCATAATGCAGGTACCTTTCGGAGGGAGAGTATCCTAGGAGGGGCCTGGCAGTGGCATCTCAGGCAGGCTAAGGCAAAGTGTGGTTTGGAAAAAGGTATTCATGAAGACTACTGACCACAAACAGTTTAGTGTACTAAAAAGTGAACATATAAAATTCAATAATTTTAAGATATATTTCTGCTTTGTTGTCTACAAGACAAACAAAGTAAAGTAAACAAAAGGGAACAGATTTAGTGTTTGAAGATTGTGGTAGTTCCATCATCTATTTCCAATTAGAGACATGAGTTAAGGAGTGGATTTGGGCTTGTCAATCAGGTCACAGCTTGATGACCTCATTTTGAGGAGATAATAGCTCGTTGAAAGTGAGACAAATGCTCAGTCCCTGTGAGACATTCTTGTTGACAAACCACATGGACACAAGCTGACGGCAGCCAGATCCTCTGAGCTGGAGATACCTGCCACTGCTGAGATGCTTACACTGCCACTGGATCCACAGGCTTTCCACCCACTGGCCTGTGATCTTCATGCATTTGGCATCATTGCATGTGTTTCATGAGTCTGAGGAGAAATTTACAGATTAGAATCAGATATATGGGCTAATATTGGACTAATGGACTTGATCTGGACTGGGCTTGGATGCTTTCTCAATCTTCAATTGCTTTTGTATATAAACCTGTTTATTATACATATATGAGTGTCTATGAATTTTTTCTCTAGTCAACCATGATTAACACAAAGATACAATTTGAAAACTTACTTGTTCTTTTACCAATCTGAGATTATTTCCCCAAACAGTTTCAAGGTGATAGATAGTGTTTCAGGGTACAAAGTTTAAAAAATGAATACATCACATGTACTGGTGGTGATTTCAAAAGAAATCCTTACCCTTTCTTTGCAATTAGAAGGGGTTCTTTTCTTTTTTTAATATAAATATGCAAAATTTGCAATCCTCAATGAAGACCATGGCTAGAAATACATGTGCGTGCCCCCCTCCCCCCCACACACATTTAATCTGGTCAGAGAAAAATAGCACACAAAGAAATACCCTGCCAAGTGGAACATGGGGTGTTAAAGTAATGTTATGAAAGCATGAGAGTGGGATAAATTAATTTCAATTGAAATTACCTAGATATAATTTGTGAATCAATTTTGAATTTGAGCAAGAACTTAAAATATTTGTAATGCTTTCATGAGTAGACATTGGGTTGTGAGAAAATGTAAAAGATGACAAACTGCAGGTACTAGGGAGACATTGAGCAGTGTCAGTCAAGACAAAATCATAATCATTTTTATAAATCATCAAGGGTTCATGAGGGAGGGTGGGGAAGGGAGGACGGGAAAACAAGGAGCTGATACCAAGGGCTCAAGCAGAAAGCAAATGTTTTGAGAATGATGATGGCAACAAATGTACAAATGTGCTTGACACAATGGATGTATGTATGGATTGTCATAAGAGTTGTACAAGCCTCCAATAAAATGTTTTTTTTAAAAAAGAAAGAAACTGCAGGTACTATTTACAGTGAAACAATCAAACCACTATGAAATGGAAATAAGGGAGTAAAAATATGGGTACATTTGAGATTATAGGTTAGGACAAGACATAAGATTCTTAATCTGACTACCAAAGGGTATAAACCCATGGCTCTAACATTCAATATTTCATCAACTCAAGTGCAAATTGCACACTGTTAATAGTTACTCTGCATATTGTTGTCAGAAATGCTATTTCTCTATTTCTGTACACTTAGTATCATCAATGTAAAATTTCATTTTAATATAGTCCTCTTTATCTCAACTTCATTGTGTTCATTATATGCTTTAACGAAATTTAGAATTTCATGAGGCCTAATATTATCTTACAAAATAGATTCTGGTGCAGAGTTAACACTTAATAAATACATCACTGGTTTTTCTTCTATGTGGGAAGAAAATATCATGCTTCCAGATTGAAAAATTGACAGTTACATCCTCACCCGCTTTGCTTATCCTATAGGATAAACTGTTGAGAATTTCTAACAACAAGGACTGGACTTGAAAACAGGGGTTACATTATGTACACTTCAGTTATATTTTCTCTGCTATGTGGTCAAAAAACCATATTATCAGTATTCCAGCAATGATTCTGATGTGCTAGTAATTTCACTTAGAGCAGAGGTTCTGCACTTTGATGCAGACCACTTAAATTTAATACAGAATAAAGCTGGCCTGTAGCTGGTCTAAAACCAGAGAGTGACCCACCAGCCCGTAGACAGATTTATACAGCATGTACAGAGTGAACTGTGTGCCTCCCAGCTCTTGGATAAGATTCTATGGCCAGAACTCCAGGGTGATGTGCAAGGGCAAGCAGGTCTGCTCTTTCATAAGTGGCTGTTTTATAGAAGAAGGGTTATTTTAGAGAACTGATAAAAGGTGTGAAAAATTGATTCATCCACGAGAGCAGCCCCATGCAAATAGAAAGATATCAAGAGACCTGAAGGCTGCCAAGGCCATTGTCAGAAGTGGCTCCTAGAGAGTCACATGCTGCAGTTACTGCCCTGGCAGATGCTGCCCTGTAGGCAGGGATATAGTCTGTGACTTGGCATTTGGCCCTAAAAATACGAAGAGGAGCAGATATGACTTAATTAATTCTCAGGGGGGGATATAGTGTCAAACCATTTCTAATGTATTTGTTTAAAGACAACGTTTGATTTTTGAGAGATACACAAAGAATGTTGCTTCCTATGTAAGAGGCAATTCCTTAGAGCTTGTGTGTTCAGTAAAGCTCTAAAGATGAACATGAAGATCAACATGACAAAGAAAGCTCATCCTTCAGTAAATTCAGATAATATTTAGATCAGGCTACAACAGCATAATCACACTTCTAAGAACAAAAGCCTAATCAGTCCCATGGCTTATTTCAACTCTGACAGGCTTCACAACCACAATATCCAACTCACAGGCCAATAGTGCTGGGCAACAAGTAAAGGGGAAGCTTGGTACATATTCTGTCAAAATGTTCACAGTAGCTGTTAAAATATTTGCCTTCACATTGAAAACACTGTACGAACTGGTTAAGCACCCTGAAGTAGTAATGACTAGACATTTGTCATAGATCACAGGTAAAGATTTCAGTAATATTCAGCAGCTAGTATTCTCCAGCATTGTGAAAGGGCTTATGTTATTTCTCATGAAGTAAAATAATCTATAATTATTTGTGCTACATATTTACTCATTTATACATTCCTTCATCCAGCATATAATTCCTGAGTGTAATCTGTGTTTCAAGTCACAATCCAGATGATGTGAATATAATTGACAGAATTTTCTGCTTGCATTGTCATTAATTTCCAGTGTAGAAAGGCTGGAAGTAGATAAAATAAATAGGGAAAACAAAGACTGTGACATCCAAATAAAAATGTAGGAGGGACGATGAAAAGCAATGATGGTTGTGCAATTTTGAATTGCGTCCAGTCCCATGCAGTGCTTCAGGGGACCATTTAGGGAACTAAAGAAAGTGGAGTGACTCATGTGGGTGTCTGAGGGAAGAGACTTTTAAAAAAAGTCTTAGAAAAGAACAAATAATCCAGTTCTCAAATTATTTGTTTAGTATAGACACTGCCTAAGAAAGATGAAAGGATATAAAACTCTGAAGCACACCTTTCTTGGTTTCAGATCATGTTGTATCCCTTATTCTTTTCTAATGAATGCCTCTTGGTCTATTCGCAAATCTTGATGGAGCACAAATACGTGTTCTGAAATTTCATTTTTGTCAAGGTTACTCATAATTCGTTATTGTATATGCTGGTAAGTGCCTTTACATAGTCAATAAAATGAAGGTAAATATTTTCATAATATTCTCTGCTTTTCACTAAGATCCATCTAATGCCAATAATGATAGGCCTTCATCCCATCACCTCTTGCAAATCTGACTGGACTTCCCTAGTCCCCTTTCCATATATGTCTGCAATGACTTTTGAACTATCTTCAGCAACATTTCACATTTGTGTGATATTTATATAATGTGAAATGATTTACACAATTTATTGGGCCACATTTCCATGGGAATTGGAGGAAATATGCATCTCTTTCAGTCAGTTGCCCAGGTAGATACCTTCCAAATTTCTGGGTATAGACAAGTGAATGTTTACATTTTTATTGAAATATAGATATTACATTAATTCTTGAACCCTTATTTATGGCTAATATCTCCAGTACATATTGGAAGTAGTCACTCAATATCATGTTATTGATCATATGCAACCTACAAAATTATTAAATATTTAAACCTACTACAGTGGTTAAATACCAATTGATTATTTCTGGTATAGTGATTCTGTGTATTGTTTCAATCTTCTTTTAATTATTTCCATTATCATTCAATATTTTGCCTACAGAAACCCTCAAAATTGGAATTTCAGACTTGCATTTTTCTTCAGTTATTTCAGCTTGAGAAATGCATATGTATTCTTCCAGTTTGGTTCTCTAAAATCAGACATTTGTCTATTTTCATCCAATACTTTGCCTTCTTAAGATGCCCTCTGAAATCTGGTCAGCTGTTTGCCTTCATCTTAAACTATTCTACATTTACATCAATTTTCAGAGTCTCTAATGGCAATCATTTTGGTGTTTTCTTTATTTCTTGACTTGTTAGTAGTCTTTTACTTCTTTTTATATGTGATTTCCTGATGTCATTCCACAATTCTTCTAGACTGTTATCACTAGTTTGACTGACTTTGCAAACTCTGTTCTTCAGATGGTTTCTACATTCAGGTTGGATATACACATGGTCAATTTTGCTCTTGCTGAGGTGCATCAGTGTTGTACAGCTTTAACCTCAAATTAGAAATAAGCAATTTGACCCTTGGCTTTGTTTTGACTGATGATATTAAACTTCTCTACATAGATGTACTTGGATTCCTGTGTATAGTCTCTGATGATGTTGCTTTAAAAAGGTATTTCGAATGAGTATATTATTGATCATCTAAAATTCTATCATTAATCTCCATTGTCTTTTTTATTATTTCCCAATTGCTGATCATTTTTCTGTTTCCAACTCTTATATTCAAATCGCCGGTTATTATCAATGTATCTTACTTTAGTGTGGCTGAATTTTAGAGTGCAAAATTTGGTTGATATCTTTAATTTCTTTTGGTCATTAGTGATTGTTAAATTAGAATACTCTATATATTGACTAGCCTTCTTTGGAGGCATGTGGATAGTATCTTAAGACTTCCCTCCAAGTTTCATTCCTCCAGATGACATGTCCAAAGTAAGAACTGTACATTGTTCTTTTTGTTTGTTTCATATCACTTAAATGTCAATATAGTTCTCCTCAAGATGTATTGGCAGGTAATTTACATATTATACAGTTCAATCATTCAGTCATATCACAGAGAATTGTACAATCACCCTCACATCATTTTTGGAGCACACCCCCATGGTTAAATTGCCTTTAAGATGATTTCTGCAATCACTATTAGTTGCAGTGCCCCTCCTGTCTTCATTAGTTACTCTTGATAACCCTTTTCCCTCTCTAGCTTACCCCACCCCTGCTTTCCCTAGATCCCCTTGTATCTATCATTGTCATTTTTCATCCCTGCCTCCTCTGCTTCACAGCTGAAAGACCCAACAGAAAACAATAAAAAAACAAATCGTGCTAAGGTCGTAAGGGTAAAAACATAATATTATATAGACAAAAATACTGCTAATGTATAAGAAGAAAAGGACCACCAACAATAATAAAAAAAGCCAGGGAAGAAATTTTTATCATGGAACCAGTAAGAAATACTTGCGCCCAGAACAAATTCAAATTGCATCTATAGGGTGGTCAGCTGGCCAAGAGTTGAATTGGGTTCAGTATAATCAAGATTACAATGGCCTCTGCCCAATAGAAAGGCAGATGGAGACTCTTGCCTGTGGCTAGAGAGGATCTGCCAGTGGCTCAGTCATTCCAGATACTCTGCTGATGGGTTTGGGGCTCTCACTTTCCCAGAGCCCTCTACAAATGGGGTGTTCATAATTTGGGCTCTGATATTTTTCCCCTCACCATTTTTGAGTTTTTAATTGTCATTGTGTCCGTCTGGGTACACTAAAGGAACAAAATTCATAGATACTCAAATGTGTATAAGAAAGAGATTTATATACAAGAGCAATTGAATAATGAGAAAACATCCCAGCCCAGTCCAGGTCAAGTCCATAAGTCCACTATTAACCCATATGTCCAATACCAATCAATAAATACCTCTTCAGACACATGAAGTACACACAATGATGCTGAATGCAGGATGATCCCAGGCTAGTGGGTACAACATCTTGTGGATCCAGTGGCGGTGTAAGCACCTCAGCGCTGGCAGGGGTCTCCATGTGGCTTCTCAGCTCAAAGGGCATGAGCTATTATCAGCCCATGTTTCTTGTTTCTTGTCAGTTGAGTGTCTCTCAGGAAGTGAGAATGTTCCCCACCTCCATCTAGCTATTTATCTCCTTAGAACCTCTAAATCAAGCCTGATTGACAGGCTACACTCCACCCCTTCACTCTGAACCTGCAGATTGACACCAGATTATATAACTACCACAGCCATCTTTGTATCACACAAGCTGGGAGGTTTCTTCCATGTGGGGACTTAGTTGACTCCTCACTTAGTTGGCTACTTGTTTAAATACAAGCCTTTAAGACCCCAGACACTATTCTGATTGATACTCAAGTTCCATCTGCTTTCTTCAGCACACTGTGCTGTAGCACCTTTATCATCAGTGATCATTTAATGAAGGTGACTATCAAGCAGGGCGATGATACAAGAACTGATTTTTCTTAAGTTGGGGCTAGGATTAATGCTAGCACCAAAGCCATCTATGCCTTTATTTTATTTAAATCAATTTGCTGTAATTTGGGAGCCAACACATGTGTCATATCACTCTATAGTTTAATCAAGTTAAACATAATTTGTACAGTGGTCTATAGTGATCCATAAAGTTTTCATTGACTCGTTTGTGGAATTAGATCATAAGGTATTTTTTCCTAGTCTTTCTCCGTCTGGAAGTCCTAGTAAACCTGTTCAACATGGGCGACCCTACCTGTATTTGGAATTTGGGAGCAAACTTTGAGCAGGACAGTAACGTAAAGAACGCTACAGTATCACAAATAGACATGTGGTAGAGTTCTTATGTAAATAGAAGGCAGACAGTTCTATCTCAGATTCTTTTTCATATTATATAAATCTACAACTAAGCTTATGTTAAAAATAAATTTAATTTAAAAAACAATGACATGAAAAAACATTTCTAAATTTCTACATTGCTCTAAAAAGAAAAATGAACATACCTTTGGTATTGATTCTCATTCTAATGGACTGTAAACTGAAGAATATTTGGTATTATTCACAAAGGAGAGAAAGGTAATTGTTTTTACTTTGAGCACATCACAATTTAACCATTAAAGATGTATCTGTAAACTTAAAAGTTATTATAATAAAGATAATTTCATTATATACAATATAGTATTATTGTTAAATAAAATACACCATTTATTTTCTTCTCTTTTTAAAACTTCAGGGGGAAAATTGCAGATAAATGCGAAAAGGATAATACAGGGGAAACCATCACAGAACTGCTCTAATGAGACACAATCTGTTAGCCATCAGAAAACTGCAAACAGACTAATATTTTGAGAAGTATAGGATGAATCATCCATTTAAAAGCATTGAAGAGAAAATGAAGATGCTCTGAGTGAATTGTGAAGCAATGAATAAGAATGTATTACACCACAGGAAATCATCAATATTTGTTTATTATTTCAGTGTAAGAAATAAATCTGTAAGCTAATTTGCATTCTCCACGGTTAATTCCAGTGTTCCTGCTTGAGCATTTTGGTTCCAGTATGAGTGCCGCACAGCTGTTTAATGATGCCATCGAGAATTCAGAAAGCCATGGTCTCTTGGAGATGGAGGGACATTGTACAGTGTGATAGCAAATCACAAATGATGAAACACCATTACCTTCTAATTTTTTCTTGCATTCTTCTTCTGTGTCTCCCCATTCAATTAGACTTGTTAAAAATTTGCTTCAGTTTTAAAAAGAAATCTTCTCAGACAAATGTAAAAAAACTGCTAGTTTAAATATTGAGTTACTGTTCTTTTATCTTGCAAACTTCTTCATATTTTCACTTTTATTTTTCTTGTTATGTTTTGTGTTTTAATGTATTTTTGGGGTGATAACTTAATCAATATAGTTAAAAATATACCTTAAACAACTTCATGAGAAGGAAGTTTGATATTTAAAATTCATTGTGTTAGTCCAGGTAGACTAGAGAAACAAATTCATAGACACTCACATGTGTATAAGAATGAGCTTTATATACAAGAGCAGTTGGATATTGAGAAAATATCCCATCCCAGACCAGATGAAGTCCATAAGTCCGTATATTAGTCCATATATCCGATACCAGTCTATAAAGTCCTCTTTAGACTCACAAAACACATGCAATGATGCCAAATGTAGGAAGATCACAGGCCAGTGGTTGGGAAGTTGTGGATCCAGTGCGTTGTAAGCATCTCAGCACTGGCAGGGATCTCCACATGGCTTCTCCAACTCCTGGGGTAGCATCAGGGTAGGTCCATGTGGCTTCTCCTAAGAGATATCTCTCAGAGAGTGAGCAGAGTGAGAGAGTGTGTCTCCTGCCTCCAGGGAGGTCTCAAAATCTTCAAGAGAAGGCCATGCCCACACAGAGGTCTCATTGACTATATCCTGATTGGCAGTCTAGACTCCACCCCTACACTCTTAATCCTCAATTTGACAACAGATTATGTAACTATCACAATCACCAAACCAAATCCACTACCATTGAGTTTATTCTGACTCATGGAAACCTTATTGGACAGTGTAGAACTGCCCCCAGGCTTTCTGAGGATGGAAATCTTTAATGGAGCAGACTGCAGGAATTTTGTCCCTGGTCACTCCATGTGCAGCCCACTAAAGCACCAGATAATATTTTTTAGGTAACACACCATATCTTTATTTTTAGCTTAGATTTGCACATATAACCGTGTTAAAGTGGAAGCTTTGAATAATAATGTCCTATTTAGAAAAAAGGTTTCTACATTATGAACACTTTCCTTTCTTAAATCTGTCTTTACATCTGATATGTAAATCAGAACAGGTAGGTAAGGTTTAGGTGTCTAACGTAAGTCAAATTCTTGTCTCATTCGCTGCCACTGGGTTTATTCTGATTTATGTTCCTGTTGTGTTGTTAGGTGCCAGCAAACTGGCTCCTACTCATGAGCCCATGAACAACAGAGTGAGACATTTATTGCCTGGACCTCCACTATCCTCAAAACTTTTATATTTTAGCCATTGTTGAAGCCACTGTGTCAGTCCATTATGTTATGGGTCTTCCTCTTCTTTATTGATCCATAGTGACCCTATATATGGTTTCTCAGACTATAAGTCTTTAAAGGAGCAAAAAACCCTGTCTTTTCCCTTAGAGTTGCTGGTGGGTCTTGAACTTCTAACATTGGACTTAATAGCCCAATGCCTAATGTTCAACTCAGTATGCAGTATAGAGCATACCTTTCTATGAATTAAAAATGTTTAAAGCAAAATTTCACAATATATTAGTATTTTAAATATAGCAATAATAGTAATGTTTTACTGTGCTATGCAAAATAGTTTGTAGTTATGGACCATTGTACATAGGGTGCTGCTGCAAAGGCAATGAGGACAGCTCCTGGTCCCCACACTCAGCCTGAAACCCCCCTCTGCATGTGGTTGCCACAATCTCATTCCTCTTGTACTCAGACTCTCCTCTCTGCAGACATCTGGAGGGTAGCACCCTACTTTGGGTTGCCCAGTACAGGGCTAGGGATACAGATAAGCTAAGATTAAATCAGAGCCAGGGAAATCCATGGTCCAGATTAGAGTCCAGGGTTATGGCTGAGTATGGCTGGATCAGGTCTAGGCATAGCCTAATATGTGTTCTATCTGCATTCATTATTTCCACTGGACTGAAGAGGAACAAAAGTCTCTCTTGGAGCCTAGCAGGGCAGTGCAGAGTGAGGTTGGGCTGTGCCAGCAGCTGCCCATTGGCCTGAGAACCCAATAGCCCCTGACTGGGCCTATGCTGCCTCTGGGCATGGGGAGCCAAAAGAATCCACTGACTTCTTCAGATAAGTCCTGGCAAAGCAGAACAACATTGGTTCTTCCCTGTGCATAATCCTATGGATAAAGCCCTACTCTTTTCTAAAGAATCCAAGTATGAGTTAAATTTCTCTAGAAGCCAAAGGGTTTTTTTTTTTATTTAATTCCACACACTTTGTCCTCTTTTCTAAATCTACTCCCCCTACAGAAATCTCACCTTGCTGCTTTCTCTAATCTAAGGCAATGGTAATCTTGTGCACAACTTTAAGCGATAGGTGGTGAAGTGACACTCTAGCCTTCTGACTTGTTTTAACACTCAGGTACCTACAGCTCTGTTCATGCAATTCCTTTGAGATACTCTAAGGAAAAACCGGTGTCAACCTTCAATGGTTTCAAAGTATTTGAAAATGGAGGAACAAATAATCTAGGTAAAATCTTATTGTAAATCAAATGCTTTGCCCGCCAAAAGATAACCAAACCAAACTAAGCCCTTAACTAAGAACTTTCTTAAACAAATAACTATATGAAACTTCAAATTTTAACATCTAATTTCACAAAGATAGTTAAGATATTTTTTCTTTAAGCTTATGGGGGTCTAAATATTAACACTTATTGATCTTCTCCAAAAAGTTTAATAAAATTTATTTCTTCTATTCTGATTATATTACTGATCCTGTTCATATTAAGTTTAATAAATATCACATGATATTTCATCCTTAAAACAAAGACTTATTCTACATAGAAAAATACATCTGTGTTAGTTACTGTGTTAGTCTGGGTACTTTAGATAAAAAAAATATCCAGAAACTCATATGTGTAAGAGAGAGTTTTATATAAAGGTCAGGTGCATATCTAGAAAGCATCCCAACCCATTGCTGCCCAAGCCCACAAGTCCAACACTACCCCATATGTTTGACAGCAATCCACAAAGTCCTCCTCCATCTCACAAAATGGACTCAATGATGCCAACTGCAGAAGGAAAGCCGAGTCAGTGGATGTGCAAGCATCTCAATGCTGGCAGGGGTCTCCACATGGCTGCTTCAGCACTCAGGGCTGCATCAGGGTAGGTCCATGTGGCTTCTCTTCAGGATGTCTTACAAGAAATCAGCCTTGCCAGCTGAAGCAGGGAACTGGATAAGGCAGCTGCACCCTGGTCCGACCATCAGAGAACAAGAGACTAGAGAACTAGAAAGGCGAGGTTCACTGAACTATTTATCCTTCCACCCTTCAATTAACCCCATGTGTGTTTATCGGCCAGGTTAGCACAATAAACTAACTACCTCACTTACATAATCTGTTGTCAATTTGAGACTATTCAGAGTGAAAGAGTGGAGATAAATCTGTCAATCAGGTCACAGTTTGATGACCTCATTTGGGGGAGGCGCTAAGGAGATAAAGGCAAGACACACACAAAGTCCTTGGGAGACATCCCAGTTGACAAGCCACATGGAACTACACTGATGGTAGCCAGAGTCTTGGAGTTGGAGGAGTCAAATGGAGACCCATGTCAGTGCTAAGTGGGTTCAGTTGCTACTGGATTCACAAGTCTTTCCACCGAGTGGCCTGTGATCTTTCTGCACTTGGCATCATTGCATGTGTTTTGTGATTCTGAAGGGGAATTTACAGACAAGTACTGGACATGTGGATTAATATTGGACTTATGGACTTGATCTTGACTGGGCTGGGATGTTTTGTTAATTATTCTTTATATAAATCTCTTTCCTATATATATATGAGTGCCTATGAGTTTGTTTCCCCAGTCTACCCTGATTAACACACTGTATTACCAGGAGTGGGGTACTAGAAAAACAAATCCTAAAGATGGAGAGGGGATATTTGTTCGACCTCTGCCTCATGGTAGTTTTTCTTCTTTGGCTATCCAGAGGTCAGGCATGGCCATGAAGCTTACTGGGTTGTTTTCCGGGGAGAATATGGGAAGTTAAAGTTTTGATTATTTTGTTTACTTGTCATCTTTGATTATTCCTCTGTGAAATGGTGAAAATGAATGTGATTAATCTATATTTTGAGCTCAGAGGAGAAAATTTCCCCTTGAATTTCTCAGAACTCCTTAGTGAAAATGGTTGACAGAAGGTCAAAATGGATGACAGAAAGCCTGGCTCTGGCTTGATACTGTTAGAGGCCTATTCCTATATTTTGTATCATTAGAATCGTTCAGATAAGGATTTAGATAGGCTAAGGGTTGAACTTGATTGTTTTAGGAATTGAGTTTAGGATTCTATTGTACTTTGCTTATACCGATTTCTTTTGCTTATTGTTATTGATATAATCACTTATAGAAATGATTACTGGGAAGTATGAAAATTGAGAGGTTGTAAACCCACTTGCTTTGAGCCATTAAAATTTGATCTTTGAGTGGGCTTAGAACCCGCCTGCAATGAAGTCTCTGAAAAGATATGCTTCACCCAATGTCTTGAGTGCTAAGGACTTTAGAAGGTGAGAGACTTGTCTAAGGGGCTATTGTCAGATTGAAGGAAAAGAAACTCTTTGGCTTTTTGAATCTTGAACTAGTGGAATATTTCTGCTGACTTTAATGATGGCCTGTCCTGGTTTGACTTTGCTTATGGATGTGGATTTCATAAGATTCCAACTGGAATGAAGAGTATTCACATCAAAGAATTGGCTCCTTGGATCACTGGGTTGATATAAGTGGGCAGTATAGAAATTGGATACCCAAAATGGGGAGGATAATGGCATGAAGTGGTTGGCTTACAAACTTTCATGGGTTGGAGAATATATTCATAGGATTATGATCATAGGGTTATGGTGCAGATGTTCACATAAGTATATTTTTGTTTTGTTCCCCTATAGAATGCTATATTTAAATGAGGTTGGCACATTTTAATTATATGCATTTTAGTTTTATTCTAACAGGTATAGATATATTTTTTATTGTTTTGTCAAAAATAATGCATGGCTAAAGAATTGTGTAAAGGTGTCAAATTGACAAGGGGAGGTCTGTGATAGTTACATAATCTGTTATCAATTTGAGACTATTCGGAGTGAAGGGGTGGAGTTAAGCCTGTGAATCAGGTCACAGACTGATGACCTCATTTGGAGGAACTTAGGATATAAATAGCTCACTGGAGGCGGGACACACGTGCACTTCCTCTAAGACATTCCTATTGACAAGTCACATGGAGCTATGCTGATGGCAAACAGAGCCTTGGAGCTGGAGGAGACATGTGGAGACCCATACCAGTGCTGACATGCGTCCACCCACTACCACTGGATCCACAAGTTTCCACCCACTGCCCTGTCATCTTCCTGCACTTGGCATCATTTTATGTGTTTCATGAGTCTGAAGAGGAATTTACAGACTGACACTGGATATATGGGCTAATATCGGACTTATGGACTTCATCTGGACTGAGCTTGAATGTTTTGATAATGTAAAATTACCCTTTATATAAATCTTTTAAAGAAAGGGAGAATAATTGTGGGAAACCTGTATACCATTGTTAACGTAGTATTTATACTCATATACAACTTTAAGGAATATAAGTAAATGATCTTGATTAGCAAACTTGACTTTTATCCGTGTTGCTTAATGAAATTACAATGAAAAGCTAGAGCATTACTAGACATTCCATAAGTATCCATAATACATATTAGTACTGATATTTCAGTTCAATAATTCAATAATTATTCTTTATATCAAGCTTTTTCCTATACACATATGAGTGTGTATGAACTCTAGTCTAACCTGACTAACACAACATCTTTTCCCACACATATATGCACTCACTTCCATGGAGTGCTTTTTGTCTCATAACGACCCAACAAGACAGAGTAGAATTTCCTTATCGCGTTTCAGCAGCTGTGAATCTTTAGTGAAGCAGACCATCTCAAATTACTTCCACATAGATAATGATGTATTCAAACCTCTGACTTGTCAGTTGTAATATATGTAATGTGCATAGTATGTATAGAATGTGTACAATAATGTATTACTGCAATTAAAATTGGTAAAAATTAATTACAAATAAAAAAATATCCAATCATGCTGCTATTTTCCTACTTGATCAGAAACATCTGGCTAATTCACAAGGTCCAGATGATGTGTGGGATGTTTTCAAAATTATTCCAAGTATAGACATGGTTAGTTACATTTATTAAATATATATACACATATATCAAATGTAAATGATCTGAATATTGCTATTAAAATATGTAGAAGAATAGGTATGTTTTTCAGGATAGAGATAATTATATTTTCCAAGTAATTATTTATTAAAATTATGTAGCTTGTCTCTCTCATGTTTTATGAGTGAAAATTAACAGGAAATTAATGAAAGCTCAACTGAGAAAACAAAGAACAGACTCAAGTCCCTAAAATCTGACAGCAATCAAATGAAACTCTCAATTGTTTGTTCTCTAGAATCTTCTAAAGGTATTGAAAGGAGATGTCATTTTAGGTTCATTCCTGTGAGTGTGAGAAAAACCATAAAGGTTTTGTGTCTCTGTTGTTTATTCATTAATAGTCCATTTATAAAATTTCTACTTCACAATACTACAAAGAAAATACCTGATTTATTTGAGGGATTAAAATTATATATCTTAGAATATCGAATCTAAGTTAAATGATGATATATATGTAAGAAAAAGAGAAGTCCCATTCTTTATAGGACATACTGTTGGTTGTAAACTTGTTTGGCACAAAAATTATTATAACGACTTTCTTATATCTTAAAAGACTCTTGTTAGAACTTTGCACTCTGACCACCAGGCTCCAAGAAAGTTTTGTCTACGTTGTAAAACAAAAGCCTAGCACACCAGAGAGCGTCCGGCTCACGTCTGCCACGTGCTCATGAAATGCCATTCGGGGTTCGCAGTGCTGCATTTCTTCATGCTGGATGCCTTAGAACTGCTCAGGCACGGTTTCTTTGCAAGCGTTGTTTATGTGCTGCATAACCAAAGACACTGTGTGCCAAATCCTAATGCATAATGCATCCTAAAACCACAATAGTTAAGCAGATATAACAGTAATTCTAGTTAAAGAAACTAATTTTAGGGAATCACCGTAATTCTTTGGCCTACGTACTTCTTGGCATTTCTTGAGATCTAGAAAGTGCAGGGATGGTTATTCTGTTTGTTGAGGGAATTGGTCAACATTTCATTTAGCTTAAACTTTCTACTTGGAGCTCAACAGTGCTACTCACTCTGCTTCCAGGTGGTAGGAAAGGAAGGACAACCAGACGGAGAAAAAAAGCTATTGATACAAGTACAAATAATCACTCAGAGTTTCTTGCTAAATAGAGATTGAGGAAGCAAACATGAAGGAAAAGAAAAGGAGAATAATTGTGGGAAACCTGTATACCATTGTTAATGTAGTATTTATACTCATATACAACTTTAAGGAATATAAGTAAATGATCTTGATTAGCAAGCTTGACTTTTATCTGTGTTACTTAATGAAATTACAGTGAAAAACTAGAGCATTACTAAAATTCCATAAATATCCATAATATGTATTAGTACTGATATTTCAGTTCAATAATTCAATATTGAATACTTTATTCTAAGGAGACATGGTGGCATAGTGGTTGGACATTTCAAAACTACCAGCCACTACACAGGAGAAAGATGGGGCTTCCTACTCCCTTAAGGAATTGCTGGGAGAGTGGAGGGTGAGTGGGTTGGAAAGGGGGAACTGATTACAAGGATCCACATGTGACCTCCTCCCTGGGAGAGGGACAGCAGAGAAGGGGGGAAAGGGAGACTCCGGACAGGGCAAGATATGACAAAATAACAATGTATAAATTACCAAGGGCACACGAGGGAGGGGGGAAAGGGGAAGGAGGGCAAAAAAAGAGGACTTGATGCAAAGGGCTTAAGTGGAGAGCAAATGCTTTGGGAATGATTGGGGCAGGGAATGTATGGATGTGCTTTATACAATTGATGTATGTATATGTATGGATTGTGATAAGAGTTGTATGAGTCCCTAATAAAATGTAAAACAAGAAAAAAAAACCTTAAATTGTATATAATAAAAAAAAAAAGAATTGCAGTCTTGGAAATGTACAGGAGCAGTTCTACCCTATCCTACAGGGTCACTATGAGTCAGCATTGCCTCAGTGACAATGAGGCTGAGTTTTTGTTCTATTCTAGTTACTAGGCTAGGTTCTGAAGATATAGCCATTATTGAACTTTCAGTTTCATTAAAAGGCAGAGTTAAATATCATGCAACATGGTTTCATAAGTAAGAGAGGGATGCAGAATACTATTTAAATATCATCAGGGAAACATCTAAATAAACACAAAAATAGAAAAAGCAGCATATTAAATCCTTAATGTAAAGTTCTAGTATGTGTGCTACTTACATAATCTGGTATCAGTTTGAGAGGATTATAAGTGAAGGGGTGGAGTCTGGCCTGTCAATCAAGATGTAACCAGGGAGGCCTCTGTGTGGGCATGACCTTCTCCTGAGAATTCTGGGAATTACAGTATTTCCTCCCTAGAGCCAGGAGTCTCTCTCTCTCTCTCTCTCTTTCTCTCTCTCTCTCTCTCTCTCTCTCTCTCTCTCTCTCTCTCTCTCTCTCTCTCTCTCTCTCTCTCTGTCATCACTCCCTGGAAGACTCTACTGACAAGACACATGGAACTACACTAGTGCCCTTAGCTGGAGAAGCCACGTGGAGACCCATGTCAGTGATGAGATGCTTACACCGCCCGTGGATCCAAAGACTTTCTACCCTGAAGAGGGCTTTATAGATTGGTATCAGACATATGGAGAATATCGGATTTATGGGTCTAGACTGGACTGGGTTGGGATGCTTTCTTAATATATAATTACCCTTTATATGAAACTGTCTCTTACACACACATGAGTCTTCCTGGATTTGTTTCTCTAGCCTACCAAGATTAACACAGTATGTATTAAATATATATATAACATATATGTGCGTGTGAATGTGTGCAGTTAAATTTTTAGAAGGGAGATGAATGCTCTTCATGATATTTATTCATTTAATAGAATTGTCTCTAATGATCTTTTATAAAACGTTTCAAACATACCAAAAAGATACCCATCTATTTATTTCTCTTTTAAATAACTAATTTGATATTTTTTAAGTTTCCTCAAATATGTGACTGGGTAATGCTTGCTCTGAGACAGATGATAAAGTTAGGTATAATAAGAGGAGTTAATGAAGCATCAGAGAACAGCTCCTCTTGCTTGGTTAAGAAGTTTGAACTTTATCATATATTCTTATGGGGAAGACAGACTTTGTACCATATAATTAAAGCAAACACATGATACAAAACATTTTGGGAAATATTAAGGATAAATATTAAACAGAGAAATGGAAGTAGGAATATTTGTTGATCAGAACAAGCCTCAAAGTAGTATTTATTAAAGACCAACAAGTACCATGGGCTAATCAATGACACCATTAACAGAAGATTCTATGCACCAGGAAGATGAGAGAAAAGATTCTCTACCATAAATAAACATGGAAGTCTCCAAAGGGAGCCAGAGGCAGATTAAAAAACAGATTGAGGAATGGATTTGGGACTTGCACTTAATCCTAGCTCCAATTTAAGAACAATTAGTTCTTATGACATGATCCTGTCTAATATTCACCCTCATAGAGAAAACACAGAATTATGGTAGCTATAGCAAAGTGTGGTGAAGAAATTAGATGGTGTTTGCCTATCACATAGGGTCTTAAAAGCTTGCTCCAAACAAGCAGCCTTCTAAGTGAGATGTCAACCAAATCCACTTGGAAGAAGCACACAGACATCTGTGACCCAAGGATTGTAAGGTATGTAATCCTAAACCAAAGGACGGAATAGCATCAGAATTTAAATTGAGAGATTCTGCTTTGCAGAAGGCTATGGATGACAGTGGAAGTCCAAATTACACTTGTGAGATCTCCACAGGAAATGAGCTTCCAGTGACTTTACTATAATTGAGGGACGGGGCTAAACTGGTTCCCAAAGAGAAAGTGTTGGAGGGAGGACTTTCACAGCTCACAATGATAAATCTGACTTGAACAGTTAAAACCTTGTCACTTGATATCTCCTCTGATATTCTTTGGGTTTGATCTGATTTTCAATATATTCCATTGTAGTTTTTTGTCTTTCATATTTGATTTACCTCTTATGTAGTTTGTCATTGTGGGTAGCCTTCTTAAATATTATGTGACTTCCTGTGTTTCGGTACATGATACCTCGATTGACGAACCTTTAGAAACAACAACTAGAATAAGGGTTCCTGGGGGTGCAGTGGGGAGGTGAGTGGGCAAGGGGAGCTGATATCAAGGAATTCAAAATGAAAGAGAATGTTTTGAAAGTGATTGGGGTAGCTACTGTACAATGCTGCTTGATGCGCTAGAACTACGAAATGGTATGATGTCTGGATTAACTCTTAATAAAATGGTTTGGGGGGAAAAGAGAGAAAATACAGGAAGAACATGTGGATATCTGCAGGATGTGAGAGAATAGTTAGACAAAACCCCTGGATTGAGAATAAATGGTTATTGCTGTTTATATCATAATAAAACATAATTGTACAAATAAACATTTAATAACAAATGTGTTAGTCCAGGTAGACAGGGAAACAAATCCACAGAAACCCATATTTATAAGAGAGAGTTTTATAAAAAGGATAAGTGTACATTAAGAAAGCATCCCAACCCAGTGCTGTTCAAGTCCACAAATCCAACATTAACCCATATGTCTGACACCAATCCACAAAGTCCTTCTCAAGTTCACAGAACACACGCAAGGACACCAACTGCAGGAGGAAAGCCGAATCAGTGAATGTGTAAACATCTAAGTGGTGGCAGAGGTGTCCACACGGCTGCCCCAGCACCCAGGACTGCATCGGGGTAGGCCCGTGTGGCTTCTCCTCAGGGATGTCTTGCAAGAAGTGAGCCTTGCAGGCTAAAGCAGAGAACTGGCTAAGGCAGCAGCACCCTGGTCGAACCATCAGAGAGCAAGAGACCCAAGAATGAGAAAGACGAGGCTCACCAAGCCATTTATCTCTCCACCCTTCAATTAATCCCACGTGTATTTTCCGGCCAGGTTGACACAATAAACCTTAACTATCTTAACAAATAACAATGGATTTAGAAGTCACCTATAATTCTGTTACTGCATTTTACTTTTCTATAATTCACTTTCAATGTGTTTCTATGCATTTTCACATTAAATTTGTGAATGAATATAAAATTATGTATCTATAGATAATCTACGGCATGTATTCATTAGGTTCTCACATGGAAATTCCTCACAATCTGCCTTGATGCTGGCAGCTGTGCTACTCATATTTCCAGACACCAACGAGGATCACCCACGGCGGGCGCATTCGTCAGCGTCTCCAGACTAATACTTACTAAGTCATCCTGGTGATCTAATTCTAGAATTCAGCCAATGAAAACCCTGTGGTTCTAAACAGACTGTTGTTAAATACAGTGCTGGAAAATGGACTATGTTTTAAGAACATTGAGTTTCTATGAGTCAGAGTTGATTCAATGGAAGCTAGCAACATACGTATAAAGGTAAGTCGAAATATTACTCCCAGAGCACAGAAACTGTACTAAACAAATGTATCCCAATGTGAAGGCACTGTTTACCGTTTTTTCTTTCCTCTTTCTAGGTCTATATACTCCTGAAGCCAGGGTGTGCTTCTTCGTATCTAACACTTCCCCCCAATTCTGAGCTCTTAATTTACATCAGGTCAAATGGTAGCTTTGGCTTCCACGAGGGACTCAAATTGTGCTGCCCTAAAGTGTTCCTTGAGTTTGGAAAAGGAGTATAACTGAAGGGGCAAGATCAAGACTACAGCTTAGATGAGGTAAGCTTGCCCAATGAAATTCTAGAATGGTAGCCCTTGCTGTCCTCGAAAACTTATCAGGTACAATGTTGTGATAGGGAAAAAAAATTACTGAAGTAACTCTTTCCTGGCCTTTTTCTTGCCATTTTGTTGTCAGTTTTCTTAAGATGTCTTCATCATAGGTCCCATGATCTTCCTTTGAAAATATCTATCAAGATTGTTCTTTGGACACCCCCCACAAAGAATGTTGTCATAACTTTCTAAGCTGATTTATCTTGGATTAAACTGGTTGACGTAAGCTTAACTGGTGCAGCAGATTCCCTCTAAAGTCACGGTTTTGATCAAACCTTGGTCTCTGGATCATACTGGCAAATGCAAAACTCATTTCCAGTTATCATCGATTCCATAAACTTGTCTTTATTAGTTTTAATCTTGTTTAAAACACAAGTAGGAAGATCAGCCCTTAAATTTAACTTATCTTTGTAAACATTCTTGACACCCATTCAACCGAAAGCTTGCTGAAGCAAGGTTCTCACTGAGAAAGAAAAATACTGAATTCTGTGAAATCCCAAATTTTGTAACTATCACATTAATGACAATTCTAGAGTCCTCTTTTACCAGTTTCTGAATATTACTTTCATTCATAATTTGATAATTTTTCAAAGTTAATGCTTTTGTTTTGTTTGTTCGCTTGACATCTTCCTGATAATCTTTAAAATATTTTATCCCTTTAATACCGTTGTTTTATGTCAGTCAGTATTTTTGTTAATCTGGGTAGACTGGAGAAACAAATTCATGGACACACATATGTATATAAGAAAGAGGTTCATAAACAAGAGCAGTCGAATATGAGAAAACATCCCAGCCCAGTCCATAAGTGCTATCATAGCTCATATGTCTGATAACAATCTATAAAGTCCTCTTCAGACTCACGAAACACTTGAAATGATGCTGAATGCAGGAAGATCACAAGTCACTGGGTACAAAGCCAGTGATGGTAGAAGCATCTCAGCGTTGGCATGGGTCTCCATGTGACTCCTCCAGTTCCCAGGGCTGCATCAGGGTAGGTCCATATGGCTTCTCCTCAGGGATGTCTCACAGTAAGTCAGCTTTGTAAGTAAAGATTCCCCAAGGGAGTTTGCAGAGAGAGTCTGTCTTCTGCCTCCAAGGAGGAAAATCCAAGTTCCCAGAATTCTCCGGAGAGGCCATGCCCACACAGAGGCCTCATTGGCTATGACCCAGTGAATAGACTAGACTCCACCCCTTCACACTTAAACTCAAGTCCCAAATTGACACCAGGTTATGTAACTACCCCAGTATTCCTGTAAATTTTTACAAAGTTTCAAAGGTTTGGAAAGATAGCTACTTGAGCTTGTTTAAAAATTTGATGTTACCCTGACCTCAAAATAACTTTTTCCATGGCACAAAAAATACCTCTTTTTTTTAGTTCCTCTAAACAAGATTAATACTCTAACAAGACTATTATTGAGAGGTGTCTGCAGACTTCACTGATTGCAAAGCTGGATTTGTTTATAATAAACTTGTATGAAGGAACAATAATTTTAACACTATTGTATGTATATATAAATACACATATATACATGCATTTATGTGTATGTATACATACATACACTCACACACACACACTTATATCCCAAAGCCATTGAGTTGATACTGACATATAATGACTGAGACTGTAAATAATTGTATAAATCTGAGACTGTAAATCCTTACAGGATCAGATAGACTCATCTTTCTGCTGCTGATTATCTGGTGGATTGGACTCAGAGACACAGTGGTTGGCAATCCAATGCTTTTTCCACAGCTCCAATGCTAACTTAACAGTTCCTTTATAATGTGTGTGTGAAAGAATATATAGGAACCCTGGTGGTGTAGTGGGTTATGAGTTGGGGTTCTTACTACAACGACATCGGTTCAAAACCTCTGACCCCCTCCACAGTAGTAAGATGAGACTTCCTACTCTGATAAAGATTTATGGTCTTTACAGTCTCTTAAACTCAAAGGGAAGTTCTATTCTGCCTTACAAGGTTGCTCTGAGTCAGAATCAACTTAATGGCAGTGAGTTGTTTTTTATTTTTTGGTTGCTTGTTTGTTTTTTGAGATGTGAGATATATACATATCACACTCTGTTTAGTTTTGGTTATTTACTATATTTGTATGTTATTAACTAGTCCATATAACTATTATTTTAATAGTTGCATTTTATTCCCTCAAATGAAGCATCGTCATATATTTTCCTGGAAATTTTCCTAATGCTAGATATTTAAGATAAAAATGTTTTCTTCTTCAAGCTGTAGTTGTAAATACATTATATACTTTATTTTTATCTTTTCTTTCAAAATAATTACTTAGGCAAAAATAAAATGAGATTTTTACTATGCATGTGATAAAAAGTTGAATAATTTTCTTTTCCCAAAAAGTAATATCGTTACACTTCCAACCAATAGTATGCAGTTCAACCAGCTTCATAAACATGAATAATTGAGCTAAGAAATATAAAATGTATTCTGATAGTTTAATAGTTACAAAATGGAGTTCTATTGTTTGATATTTTTATTACTAGCCATCTTAAATATTGTGCTATGTATTTGTTTTATATTTAGATGTGTTAACAAAGAGATTGATTATGTATTAATAATTTTTCAAGACTTTGCTCTTTCAATGTAAATATTGAAAAATATTAAATGTTAGGAAAACCAGTGGTAAATATACTCAAGGTTTTTTCTATGTTTACTTAAAAATATGAGTTTGTATCTATGAATTATGTATAAAATATTTTTAAATGTTTTAAAATTCTGGGCGGGGTTCTGATGAGAGAAGTACTTATTTTTTATGTTATACTTAAAGAATTCCTAGTAACGGAATCAAGGTTGTCTTCCTTCCTAGCATTTTCCAATAAAGCAACACGATAGATACATTGTGCAAGTGTGAAAGCACAGGTAGTTTTCGCTGGCAGACTGCAAACAAGAAAAATAGTATTCTGTGGACAGAGAACAGGAAACTTTAGGCCATCCCTACAC